>NC_142696.1:39685000-39988030 GCF_029641045.1 Salvia hispanica
TCTCATAAAAGACAGTGTAATAAAGCATCAATACTAATTGATTCATACATAATGAAATATTCAATTAATTTCTTCTAGAAAAACTCAAGAGCTTCGAGTCAATAAAGACTAAGAAGGTTGACTCAAGAATAAATTGGATTATAAGCTCCATTGTAGAATTTTGACCTAATCATTTAGCACGAAGTGGTGGAAACGAAGGAACCTGTGAATGCAAAATATTTTATTAAATAAACGAATCTTAATGATTCACTACTTAGGATGGCGAAATAAACCGGAAATCCATTCATCTATTTTGAAAAATGACGAACGCGTGCTAGGACTGAAATAGAGATTGAAAGAGTAAATATTCGCCCGCGAAAACCTTCTTTTTTTGAATTGGTAAACTCGGATAAAGGACAAAAGAGAATAAATATTTATTAGGACGTTAGAAAAAAGAAATTTTTTTAGAAAAACGTTCTAATAGCTATTCAAATTAAATTAATTGAAATTCAATTTGGAATCCTTTTATTCGCGAGGAGCTGGATGAGAAGAAACTCTCACGTCCGGCTCTGTAGTAGAGATGGAATTCCGAAACAACCATCAACTATAACCCCAAAAGAACTAGATTCCGTAAACAACACAGAGGAAGAATGAAGGGAATATCTTATCGAGGTAATCGTATTTGTTTTGGTAAATATGCTCTTCAAGCACTTGAACCCGCTTGGATCACATCGAGACAAATCGAAGCAGGTCCCAGGGCAATGACACGAAATGCACGCCGTGGTGGAAAAATATGGGTCCGTCTCTTTCCAGACAAACCAGTTACAGTAAGACCTGCTGAAATGCGTATGAGTTTGGGGAAAGGATCCCCTGAATATTGGGTAGCTATTGTTAAACCGGGGCGAATACTATATGAAATGGGTGGAGTTACCGAAAATATAGCTAAAAGGGCTATTTTAATAGCAACATCCAAAATGCCTATACGAACTCAATTTATTATTTCGGGATAAAAAGTAGAACGTACAGAAATGAGTCTTGGGGATGAAACAAAATCGCCTATTTCTTTTTTAGACTTAGACAAACAATATTTCTTTTATTTTCTTCATCCTTTGCATTGCAAGAATAGATTCAAAAATTTATATGATTCAACCTCAAACCTATTTAAATGTAGCGGATAACAGCGGGGCTCGCAAATTGATGTGTATTCGAATCATAGGAGCTAGTAATCGCCGATATGCTCATATTGGTGACGTTATTGTTGCTGTGATCAAAGAAGCCGTGCCAAATATGCTGCTAGAAAAATCAGAAGTAGTTAGGGTTGTAATTGTTCGTACCTGTAAAGAACTTAAATGTGACAGCGGTATGATAATACGATATGATGACAATGCTGCAGTTGTGATTGATCAAGAAGGAAATCCAAAAGGGACTCGCATTTTTGGGGCAATCCCCCGCGAATTGAGACAATTAAATTTTACTAAAATAGTTTCATTAGCTCCCGAAGTATTATAAAAAAAAAAAGAGATGTTAATTTTTGTGGTATTTGAAGGGAATATAGATTAAGAACTAGATTAATTTGTAGCTTGTGTTTCGCGCATATACCTTGAAAAATTTATAAACATAAACCAATAAAAAAAAAGAAAAACATGTTAATTATATCCGGACGCCAAAAGTTTTAATTCATCATGGGTAGAGACACTATTTCTGAGATAATAACCTCTATACGAAATGCTGATATGGATAGAAAAAGAGTTGTTCGCATAGCATCTACTAATATTACCGAAAATATTGTTAAAATACTTTTTCGAGAAGGTTTTATCGAAAACGTCAGAAAACATCGAGAAAAAAACAAAAAAAATTTGTTTTAACCCTGCGACATAGCAGGAATAGAAAAAGACCCTATAGAAATTTGTTAAATCTAAAACGCATCAGCCGACCTGGTCTACGAATCTATTCTAACTCTCAACGAATTCCTAGAATTTTAGGTGGAATGAGGATTGTAATTATTTCCACTTCTCGGGGTATAATGACAGATCGGGAAGCTCGACTAGAAGGAATCGGCGGAGAAATTTTATGTTATATATGGTAATCCATTTAATATCCAAATGAAATCCGAAACCTCTTCCTATATTGAGAAAAAGAAAGGGGGGTGAGTTGTCTAATATCGTTTCTCCTACATTAGTTGATACCTCAAGGAGGCTTTACCTGGAATGAAAGAACAAAAATAGATTCATGAAGGTTTAATTACTGAATCACTTCCCGATGGCATGTTCCGGGTTCGGTTAGATAATGAGGATCTGATTCTAGGTTATGTTTCGGGAAAGATACGGCGTAGTTTTATCCGGATACTACCCGGAGATAAAGTCAAAATTGAAGTAAGTCGTTATGATTCAACCAGAGGATGTATAATTTATCGACTCCGAAACAAGGATTCGAAAGATTAGGTGATTTTTATTCAATATGATTCGATATTCAAAATTGCAAGAAACTTATTTTCTACCAAGAAGTAGATTCAGAATTAAGATAAAGAATGAAAAATATGAAAATAAGAGCTTCCGTTCGTAAAATTTGTGAAAAATGTCAACTAATCCGTAGACGGGGGCGCATTAGAGTAATTTGTCCCAACCCGAGACATAAACAAAGACAAGGATAAAGGGATAATCAGACTCACTATAAGGGCTCGGCGTACAAATAAAGAATCTGTTTTGACATGAAATGGATATATCCATATATTTTTGACTCATATTTATGAGATGATACAATAATGGCAAAAGCTATACCGAGAACAGGTTTACGTAGAAACGTACGTATTGGTGCATGTAAAAGTACACTTAAAATACCAAAGGGAGTTATTCATGTTCAAGCAAGTTTTAATAATACCATTGTCACAGTTACAGATGTACGGGGTCGGGTGGTTTCCTGGTCCTCGGCCGGTACTTGTGGATTCAATGGTACGAGAAGAGGGACACCCTTTGCCGCTCAAACTGCAGCAGCAAATGCTATTCATACAGTAGTAGATCAGGGTATGCAACGAGCAGAAGTCATGATAAAAGGTCCCGGTCTCGGAAGAGACGCCGCATTACAAGCTATTCGTAGAAGTGGTATCCTATTAACTTTTGTACGGGATGTAACCCCTATGCCACATAATGGCTGTAGACCTCCGAAAAAAAGACGTGTGTAGAAATAAACAGTGAATCAATTTCAAGAGAAACAAGAGAAATAAATAATTCAATAAAAGAATATTATTACTATGGTTCGAGAGAAAGTAACAGTATCTACTCGGACACTACAGTGGAAGTGTGTTGAATCGAGAACGGATAGTAAACGCCTTTATTATGGTCGATTTATTCTGGCTCCACTTAAGAAAGGACAAGCCGACACAATAGGAATTGCGATGCGAAGAGCTTTGCTTGGAGAAATAGAAGGAACATGTATCACACGTGTAAAATCCGAGAATGTCTCCCACGAATATTCTACTGTAACGGGTATTCAAGAATCGGCCCACGAAATTCTAATGAATTTGAAGGAAATTGTATTAAGAAGTAATGTATATGGAACTTGTGACGCGTCTATTTGTGTTAGGGGTCCCGGATATGTAACTGCTCAAGATATCATCTTACCACCTTATGTAGAAATTGTCGACAATACACAACATATAGCTAGATTGACATAACCAATTAATTTGCATATTGGATTAGAAATTGAGAGAAATCGCGGATATCTTATAAAGATGACACATAACTTTCAAGATGGAAGTTATCCTATAGATGTTGTATTCATGCCTGTTCGAAATGTGAATCATAGTATTCATTCCTATGGAAATGGGAATGAAAAACAAGAGATACTGTTTCTCGAAATATGGACAAATGGCAGTTTAACTCCGAAAGAAGCACTTCATGAAGGCTCCCAGAATTTGATTGATTTATTTATTCCCTTTTTATATAAGGACGAAGAAAACTTACCTTTAGAGCACAATCAACATATGGTTCCTTTATCCCCCTTTACTTTTCACGATAAATTGAATAAAGTCCAAAAAAACAAAATAGCATTAAAATCCATTTTTATTGATCAATCCGAATTGTCTCCTAGAGTTTATAATTGCCTTATAAAGTGCAATATATATACATTATTGGACCTTATGAATAAAAGTCAAGAAGATCTTATGAAAATTGAGCATCCCTAGGAGATGTAAAAGAGATATTGGGCATTCTAGAAAAACATTTCGCAATTTTTTTACCAAAAACGAAATTTTAAATCTGTTGGGTTTAATTAAGATATAAGATTTGAATCTGTAGCACAATTCATATATTTGAAAGAAATTCCAAATTTTCTTGAATAGATGTATCTAGGGAGAAGTCGCTTGAAGCGACTATTCCCTAGATACACACGTCGTGTTATTTCACAATTGAATCAAATTAAAATAGACCTAAAGTTAGGGATTTATCAATAGGTAATGTTGCACCAATACCCAACCAAAGGGCAACTGCAGTACCAATCAAAAAGACGGTTGTCGCTACTGGACGGCGAAATGGATTTTGGAATTTATTAACATTCTCTAAAAAAGGTAATGTTAATAATCCCGCAGGTACTGAAACCATTAAAAGAACACCCAACAATTTATTTGGCACTGTACGAAGTATTTGAAATACAGGAAAGAAATACCATTCTGGTAATATTTCCAAAGGGGTTACAAATGGATCCGTCGGTTCACCAATCATTGATGGTTCTAGAACCGCTAAACCTACGTTACATGCAATAGTACCTAGAATTACTACTGGAAAAATATATAAAAGATCATTGGGCCATGCGGGTTCTCCGTAATAATTATGACCCATCCCTTTAGCCAATTTAGCTCTTAATACAGGATCATTCAAATCAGGTTTTTTTGTTATTGGGATAGGTGAATTCTTATAGATCCAACCCCCCGCGGAACCGGACATGATAATTTTTTATCATTCGGCTCGAGCAAGACTCAAAAGAAACAAATTAATCTATAAAAAATCTATGTGTTGATTATATCTACACATATATGAATGATTCAATGTAAGAAAAATTTGACTCTTTTTCCGGAATTAGAACCATCCATTGCAAAGAATTCGGTTCTAAGTCTAAATAAATACTCAATACCCAAGTCGGCTTACAAAGTTGGTTTTGATCAAGTACTTTTGCTTTCTGGGTCGTCTCAGACTTTACGATTACTATGTTATCTCCAAATATAGAATAGTGGGAGATACACACAAAAAAGGTTTACTTGTTACTAATTTAGTCTAGCCTAAATTTTCTTTTTCTCTAGATCTCTTGTTTCACCCCGATAGTATTATCAATCATATCAATGCAAAGGAAATGAATGCATTTCCATACTATTCCATTTTAAGTAAGTATTAAGTGGCAAATTAATTATACTAGATCTTACGGAGCCTACTCATGTACAACATGATTTGGATATGATCATAGAAAAGATTCTCTTCAAGCGAACTAGTCTATCTTCTGTATAGAGGTTACATAGTGGTTGGAACAAAGACACATTTGGTTGTGAATTCCCATGTGGCAGACGTATATCCACACAGACCAATCAATAATTCAAGTCACACACTCCCATAATCCATTTTCTCTTCGGAGAATTCCCTTCAACTACACAATATTATTTATTTGACACGATTGGTTGAAGGGAAATATCAAAATGCATGTCTTATTATTTCAATAATCCATACTTGTAGCAATAAAAACTATCATTCCTCCTCTAAGTGATAAATGATTGATTGCAAATATCTATTCTATATCTTCTTTATAAAGGACCAGAAATACCTTGTTTGCGTATCATTGGAAAGTGCATTAACATAAATACAACAGTAAGAAGTGGCAATACAAAAGTGTGTAAACTATAAAAACGAGTTAAGGTGGATTGTCCCACACTAGCACTTCCGCGCAATAATTCTACTAAAGGCGATCCTATTACAGGAATAGCCTAGCCTCAGGGACACCTGTTACAATTTTCACCGCCCAATAACCAATTTGGTCCCGAGGTAAGGAATAACCAGTTACGCCAAAAGATGCGGTCAATACTCCCAGAACCATACCTGTAACCCAAGTCAATTCGCGAGGTTTTTTAAATCCACCAGTGAGATACACACGAAAAACAGGTAGAATCATCATTAGGACCATCATACTTGCTGACCATCGATGAACTGATCTGATTAACCAACCAAAGTTCGCTTCCGTCATTATGTATTGAACAGAGGCAAAAGCTTCAGTAACGGTCGGACGATAGTAAAAAGTCATAGAAAACCCTGTAGCTACTTGTACTAAAAAATAAGTAAGAGTAATTCCCCCTAAACAATAAAATATATTGACATGGGGAGGAACATATTTACTAGTTATATCATCCGCAATCGCCTGAATCTTGAGACGTTCTTCGAACCAATCATAGACTTTATTGAGATAGGCGAACCCCCCCCCCCCCCCCTCAGAACCGTATATGAGACTTTCATCTCGTACAGATCAAGCAAAAACACCTAATAAAAAAAAGAATAGTCAGATATGGAATAGAAAGTTTGAAACTTCTTAATTTCCCATTCAATCTTCTCTAAATGTACGAAAGGAGAAAAGATATGAAAGCTCTTTTTTGTGGTGATAATACCAAAATATCAAGTTGGCTCAACCGTCTTTATTTTTATTCTTACGGGCCTCTTGAATCTTCTCTTTACCTATTTATTTTTTTTATTTGTTTTTGTCTCTAATAAGGCTTTTTCCTTTCTTTATTATTGATTTAATAGGAATTCTCTTGTTAAGACCCTATGAATTGATTAAAACCTCAGATTCATACTCGAACCACGACGATTTAATAAAAAATCCTAAGCTAACCCGAGGATTCTCCGAGTAAGAACCCTCGGTTGATCACGTATTTCATGAGTTAGATAAAATGACTAAAAAAAAAGAAAGATTTTTCTTTTTTCAAACGGGTTGCATTTTTTTTGCCGCCGGATACGAGGTCAAATATTCAGTATGAATCATAGTTCAAATATTTATTAATCTAGTTCATATAGTTCGTGTTCCAGATACATGAATAAATATCCGATGAAGTAGAACCATCTTTATCAAGGTGACAGATCTAGCCTCTGTACTATCAATAGAATCAATTATAACAAGTCACACACTCATATTCCGGAAATACAGAAAGAAATAAATTCCACGATCGAACTACCAAAATAGAATAAGCCATTAAATTGAGTTCTAACTTATTTATTTTTTATTCAAAAATTAAAAAAGCTAGGACTTTGTAATTCTTATAGATTTAATTCATTGAAATTCCATCCAATAAAACGGAAGAATTATAAATCTCCAAAATAATAGATAGAAATACCGCAAATAGAGCCATTGCGACACCCATCAATGGAGTCGTTCCCCACCCGGGAGCTACTTTACCATATTCCGAATTCAATGGTTTTAATAAACTCCCTACATTAGTTCGTCTTGGACCCGATCTAGAACTGTTCTCAACAGTTTGTGTAGCCATAAATTCTATTCTATTCATTGAGATCTGTTGACTTTGTATACGATTCTGTTGTAAATAAACGATCTTATGATAGATACGTTGGGGTCTTGAAATTATATAATCATAATGGAAACAGCAACCCTAGTCGCCATTTTTATATCTGGTTTACTTGTAAGTTTTACCGGGTACGCCTTATATACCGCTTTTGGGCAACCTTCTCAACAACTAAGAGATCCATTCGAGGAACACGGGGACTAGTTGAAGTAATGAGCCTCCCAATGCTGGGAGGCTCATTACTTCAATGGAGATAATGAAAAATCATTTTACTTTTTAGGTGGAACTTTAGGCGGTTCTCGAAAAAAAATAGCGAAAAAAATGATCCCTAGAGTCGAGACTAAAAGGAATGTATAATCCAATGCTTCCATAAATTCGATCGTGGTTTACAATTATAGCTTTCCTACTTGTTCGTTTTTTTTTTCATTTTCTTTTTGGGAATCATCTTGAAAGAGCAAAAATAAAAAAGCGATGATTCAAATTAACTCCGGTACTCTATGTAAAATTCCCCCAAAAATAAAATAGAAAAAATAGAAGGGGAAAATGCCAAAGTGGTCTTGTATCATACTGCCTGTCTTCTTGTAGTTGGATCCCCAAGTTTTTGGAATGCGCCAAATTCTACTTGAGCATCCAAATCGGGGTCAATGCCGGCAAAAACATCTCTGAACAAGGTTCTAGCACCATGCCAAATGTGTCCGAAGAAGAAGAGCAAAGCAAACGAAGCATGCCCAAAAGTAAACCAACCCCTTGGACTGCTATGAAAAACACCATCGGATTTCAAAGTCGCACGATCTAATTCAAAAATTTCACCCAATTGAGCACGTCTAGCATATTTTTTCACAGTAGCAGGATCACTATAACTGACTCCATTAAGTTCGCCACCATAAAACTCAACGGTTACACCTACTTGTTCAACACTATACTTAGATTCTGCCCTTCTAAAAGGCACATCCGCTCTAACAATCCCGTCGCTGTCTACCAAAACGACTGGAAATGTTTCAAAAAAGGTGGGCATACGACGTACAAAAAGCTCACGCCCTTCTTTATCTCTAAAGATAGGATGTCCTAACCATCCTACCGCTATTCCATCTCCGTTATCCATTGAGCCTGCCCTGAATAATCCTCCTTTTGCCGGATTATTGCCGATATAATCATAAAAAGCTAATTTTTCAGGAATTTTAGACCAGGCTTCTGATAAACTTTGATTTTCGGCTAGCCCAGCGCTAACTCTTCGATATATCTCTTGCTGGAAATAACCCTGATCCCATTGATAACGAGTGGGACCAAACAATTCGATGGGAGTAGTTGGTGAACCATACCACATAGTTCCAGCAACAACAAAAGCTGCAAAAAAGACAGCTGCGATACTACTGGAGAGTACAGTTTCAATATTTCCCATACGTAATCCTTTGTATAGACGTTGTGGCGGTCGAACGCTAAGATGGAATAGACCCGCTAATATGCCCAGTGTACCTGCTGCAATATGATGAGAAGCTATTCCTCCCGGAACAAAAGGATCAAAACCTTCCACACCCCACGACAGATTTACAGGCTGTACTCTTCCCGTTAGTCCATAAGGATCGGACACCCATATTCCAGGGCCGTACAGACCTGTTACATGAAATGCACCAAAACCAAAGCAAGCCAACCCGGAGAGAAATAAATGAATTCCGAAGATCTTGGGCAAATCCAAAGAGGGTTTTCCTGTACGTTCATCAGAAAAGATTTCTAGATCCCAATAGACCCAATGCCAGATAGATGCCAAAAAGCATAAGCCAGAAAACACAATATGTGCCCCAGCTACACCTTCGTAACTCCAAATCCCTGGATTCGTTACAGTTCCTCCTGTGATACTCCAACCCCCCCATGAATTGGTTATTCCTAAACGAGTCATGAAGGGTATAACGAATATACCCTGTCTCCACATTGGATCAAGAATAGGGTCAGAAGGATCAAAAACTGCTAATTCATACAAAGCCATCGAGCCAGCCCAACCAGCAACCAGAGCTGTATGCATTATATGAACGGAAAGCAATCAGCCGGGATCATTCAATACAACGGTATGAACACGATACCAAGGCAAACCCATGGACAATACCCCTTTATCGAAGAAAAATAGACACTACGTAACTTTATTGCATTGGAAAGGTTATACTATGACTATCCTATAGACTTCCCCTGTTAAGTAGATTACTTCCTAACAAGGGTTAGGATTCTATATTCTATTCGTAATAATGGAAGAATTCTGTTTGTAAGAACAAAGAGAAGCAGATTTATTCTATACTCGATAAGTACCAATATGCAATGGTGGATTGATACCATTTTCTATGAGTAAATGTGTCCATCCTTCATTTATCATTAGAAGGATCTATTCGTAAAAATTTTCCTTTATTTATTTGTATTTCTTTCTAAATTTTTCTAATATATGGAAAAAATAAATATGATAAAGTCAATATTATAAAGACAATAAAACCATATTGTTACGTTTCCACATCAAAGTGAAATATAGTATTTCATTTTTTTTTTCAATCCATGCCTATTGGTGTTCCAAAAGTTCCTTTCCGAAGTCCTGGAGAGGAAGATTCATCTTGGGTTGACGTATAGTGCGACTTGTCAGATATATTGGGTCATATGGGATTTCCCCGTTCTCCACCTCGACCGAGATATCCTCTGTTTCGCCCAAGAAAGAGAAATTGAATCATCGAAAAATTGGAGCGTGAACTGCAATTAAATGCATTCTTTGGGGGAATTCATAGAATTATATCAATTAGAATAATTTATGGTTGGCTTTGGCTGTGGACGAAAAAAATGAGGTATCCAGACTCCGTTTAGAAAAACCCAATTGGTAATATATTTATGATTACTACGTGTCTCATAAATGATTATTTGTAAAGTCATAACAACAAGAAATGGTGATGGGAGGGTTTGTCCTATATGTGCAAATCAAAATCGGGCATATCTTTACCCGGAGTAGAGCATAAACCTAAAAAGATGAAAGAAGCCCATTCAGGAACAAGAAAATATCATCGCGATTTGGATTGAATTTCGATGAAAGAATACATCAATGAGAAGTAAATTTGATAAGTTTATTTACCCCCTTTTTATATTATCAAAGAAGAAATCAAAATTCATTTTTTTTTTTGAAAAATCTAAGAAAAAGCCCTTTCATTAAAAAGGTAGAAAAGCTCGAAAAATAAAAGAAAGAGGGCTAGAATCTATACATTGATTCTTTTCTTCGCTATTTTTTTTGAACCGTATGCATCAAAAGGTGCATGTATGGTTCCTAAGGGATAAATTTTACCCTACTCAACCGACTTTATCGAGAAAGATTACTTTTTTTAGGCCAAGAGGTTGATAGCGAGATCTCGAATCAACTTATTGGTCTTATGGTATATCTCAGTATCGAGGATGAGACCAAAGATCTTTATTTGTTTATAAACTCTCCTAGCGGATGGGTGATTCCCGGAGTAGCCATTTATGATACTATGCAATTTGTACGACCAGAAGTCCATAGAATATACATGGGATTGGCCGCGTCAATGGGATCTTTTATTCTGGTTGGAGGAGAAATTACCAAACGTCTAGCATTCCCTCACGCTTGGCGCCAATGAAGTTTTTTTATTTGAGAGAAAAAAGAAAACTATGCCTTCGCCAGACGAATATTAAGTAATAATAGCATGGCACTTTGAATTCGATATGAATTTTTTTTTCAAAAGATTTGATTATGTATCGAGAGAGTAGTATGAGATAAAAGATATTTCCTACTTTCTCTTATCTATCGGAAGTCCAATTCAGCGTCACAAACTTGTTTGTTTTCACACCAATGGGCTCTTAACAATATTTAAGTTATAAAAAAAGAGTGCGAAAAAAACCAAATTTCCCTTTTTGGTTAGCTCAAAACGAAACTTTGGGATTGCTGAATCAAAGACAAAAAAAAGAATCCATTTTAAAATAGAAAGCAACGGAGCCATCATAGTATTTTTGAACTTCTCCGAAAAAAAAGAAGGGCGGCATTTTGATCATTTACTCGTCTGGGATTGATAGATTTTATTTTTATCTTTCTTGAACGGGAAGTAGGGGTTAATTTCATTATAGAGCCATATGCAATGCATAAAAGATAATGCCCGTACGGTTGTTCAATTTTATCCTTTTTCCTATTTTTCTTTATCTTTCTTTTCTGTTTCTTTCATCACACCAGATAGAACTATTAGCAGGGTAATGATCCATCAACCTGTAGTTCTTTTTATGAAGCACAAACAGGAGAATTTATCTAAGAAGCGGAAGAACTACTGAAACTACGCGAAACCCTCACAAAGGTTTATGTACAAAGGACGGGCAAACCTTTATGGGTTGTATCTGAAGACATGGAAAGAGATGTTTTTATGTCAGCAACAGAAGCCCGAGCTTATGGAATTGTTGATCTTGTAGCAGTTGAATGAAAAAAATGGATTTTGTGCAAATCAGTGATTTGAAATTTTATCTATAAGTTGACTATATATGTACCAGCCCGCCCTCCTAGGGTACAATAAATGCGGCGGCTGCTACCCAAAACCGACCCTAGAGAAGTAAACATAGGCTAGGGTTTCATTTAAAGAGTACTGACCAAAAGAATTGGAAGAAATATCAGAGTATTTAATGCAACAACTTAACCTAGAAGTTTAAAGGAAGAAAGAGATCATAAATGACGATCAAAATATCTTAGGAGTACGACATAATATCCAAAACAAAGTCACAAGAAAAAGGCTAAGGCCTCAAACCGAAGGCAAGATGCAAATATTCCAAAAGAAATTCTAAAGTGTATCAAAATTTAGCGGAAAGCGACCAAGAGAAAGTATAGCTATGTATGAAGACACAACTACGCTTGAAGTTCAACATGTCCATATTAATTAATTAAACTGCTCAACACCCGCCACCGCTCGTCATCATTCAACCTGCACATAAGGAAAACACATGCAGGGCTGAGTATTTTGAAATACTCAGTGAGCTCGTTGCCAAAACATTTACAAGTTATGCCACCCTTACAAAGTGAACTCGAGTTTTAAGCAGTTATAAGAGATATATCACGAGTATCACAAAATATATTTTCCATAGATTGGCCAGTCAAAATAACTCCCCATTTTCCTCATCAAAATAACAATCACAATCATTCCATGGTGCGAAAAAGTGTGGCCACACTTTTCGCCCATGAGACCGGCCGACTAGCAAGGACGGCTCCCGATCCCCTCGTGTACACAGCCTGGTAGGGCTTGCGGCCCATACTCAGACCCGAATTCGTATAAACATATCCATAGCCCTAGCCCAATGGAGCGAACTCACAAACTAGGCATCAGGCGCACAATATCACAATAAAACAGACATAGGCATGGCATAACAGTTAAACCACCCTTATAACACCAATCAATATTTTTGACAAAAATAAAAGAGAGTTTTAAGAGTAAAGCCCACCTCGACTGCTTAGTTTCCAAGTAGTTTCGCTTTTCCGTTATCCGGCTTCGCAACCAAAGTTTCACCTTTTAATCACATAGGCACATATCACAAATTAGGTTCAATACTACTCTTACCCATGCATGTCTCATTACTTTTCCCTCTTCCCAACGATTTATCTTATCATCACTAATTAATCAAGATCATGTTTATCACACAAGATTATTTAACCATCAAACACACACCATACAAACACTACACACACACACGTCGCATACACACACACACGCCACACACACATACACGGCACACACACATACATGTTCCCACATCCCTTTTTATCCCTCTTTCACTCAACCAAGATGCATGAGGGTTCAAGAAGACCGATTAATCGGTTAGAAGAAGAAAAAGAAGAAGTAGAAAGAGAACAAGCATAACTCTTAAACAAAATACCTTTTAGAGAAAAACAATCGGTAGAATACAAGTATTAGCCTTGATTCTTCAAAGTTCTTGGATTAAACTTCAATTCTTCTCCAAAAGATAGCAAAATATTGGAGAGTAGAAGAAGAAAATTTGAGAGAGTGTATGGGGGAGGGTTTCGAAATTTATGGGGGCTAGGGTTGGGGTTTTGGTTCTTATTTATAGAGCTCAACAAGATCTTTAGGTAATTAGAATAGAATATTTGGTAAGATTTTATTCTACACAATAAAATAATATTGTGAAGTAGGGAAGAAGAATTAACAAAAATAGACTAGGTATCAAGCATGGCAATTTTCGAAAATTAGGTCATCTAATTAGCCATGGTTTCGTTTTGGTATAATTTTCGGAGTAGAATAAAATATCACGGAACAAAATAAAATTAAGAATTCTCCCACTTGGAGTCAAAAGAGGCGTCTATTTGCCTTCTTAAATAAGGCATGGATTTTAAATATTGTCTAGAATAAGTTAAGGCAAGATCTCTTGAAGTATGGAAAGATTTGGTAGAATATTTAAATTCTAGGTATGGAAGGAAATCAAATAAGGGATCAATTAAAATAAAAATAATACTCCCTCCCTTATTTTGGAGATTTTCGAAAATCACAAGGCACAAGGGGTGTCGATTTTTTCCCTCTTTAAAATAAGGAAATAATTGGGTCTTGGATTTAATTTGGATAAATATCCCAAGGATTAAATTAAGTCCGGGAGAAATAGAATTTCTCTTCAAAGGGGGTCTAGGGTTCGAAAATTACAAGAATTAGGGTGACAAGTATTTATGGAAATTTTCTCTAATATTCTCACTCACCCTTAAACAAATAATTTGCCACATAATCTCATAATTTAATATATCACATGTCACATCATTAAATCCATAGGTTTGACTTTTCAAACTTTCAACGCAAAACCCTAGACTCAATTCGACCATATCATCTCATGAAATAAATGCATTCTCGATTCCATGTCATCAACAATTAATTCTAGGGCTCTAAAATTAGGGTTCTAAATTCCGAGATGTTACAATATAAATATTAAATAAAAAAATCCGGTTAGGATCAATCTAAACCAGCCCATTATGTATATGATTCAACATGCCAACTATTAAACAACTTATTAGAAATACAAGACAGCCCATTCGAAATGTCATGAAATCCCCCGCTCTTCGGGGGTGTCCTCAGCGTCGAGGAACATGTACTAGGGTGTATGTGCGACTCGTTTAGATCATGAGCTGACACATAAAAGCCAAGAAAACCGCTTCCAGTATGAATGATCAGTACCAGTGAATAGGATAGAATGAAAGAAGGTACTCCATTCACTATCTAAAAATAAGCAAATCTATCCTTCTATTATGTAGAAAGTTTATGGTTTCTATTGGTGCAAATCCAATTACCTTAATTTAAGATGAGAAACAATTCTCCATTGGTAGCAAATGGTTATCCATTAAGCGGAAAAATCTTATTGAAATTAAAAATAAAAATAAAAAAACATAAAAATGAAGTTCTCGCTCGTTCAAGAACGGACTACGAGGGTCAGCTACCCAGCAAACTTTCATAATTAAATACCGTTACTGTATAGGTGGGTCTCCTTGTGAAAGACCTATTACTGGATAATTCATGGATAGAGCCAAAGAGTGTGGTGTGAACTATACAAGTTACCAATAACATTGATGACATATTAAATGAAGCCAAAGGCTCCGGTGTATAGAGAAGACCTCGCCGTTTAAGAAGTAACCATAGAAACGAGGAAACCCACTTTTTCTTTATTCATTTAATTTCTATTTCTTTTTTTTTTACTAAATTTTTGACACCTAGCAAAAGAAATTTTATTATTTCTTTGCTATTTCGCAGTAAAATACCAAAAAATCGTCTTTGCTATTTCGCAGTAAAATACCAAAAAATCGTGGTCGGGAAGGTTATAGTAGCCAAAGCCATTGGAATTTTTATTTTATACATTGGAAAAATCCATTTGGTTATTAATAGGTCAGGACGGTAAAAATAATAACTGAAAGAAAAAATCAATTAGTTATTTGTCAAAATTTTATTTATTCAATGACTAGAGTTAAACGCGGATATATAGCCCGAAAATGTAGAACAAAAATTCGTTTATTTGCATCAAGTTTTCGAGGGTCTCATTCAAGACTTACTCGAACTATTACTCAACAGAAAATAAGAGCTTTGGTTTCAGCTCATCGGGATAGGGATAAGCAAAAGAGAAATTTTCGCCGTTTGTAGATCACTCGGATAAACGCAGTAATTCGAGAAAATGGAGTATCCTATAGTTATAGTAAATTAATACATGATTTATATAAGAGGCAGTTGCTTCTTAATCGTAAAATACTGGCCCAAACAACTATATCAAATAGGAATTGTCTTTATATGATTTCCAATGAAATTAGAGAAAAAGTGGATTGGAAAGAATACACCAAAATAATTTAAATGAGGTTCCCCGGAGAATACACTCCGGGAGGGTGGAGTTGGAGTCAAAATGACTCTGAGAATGCGCTTAAAGTAGTCAAAATGAATGAACACGTTCAATAAAAAAATATTTTTTTCCGATTCATTTTTTTTAACGACACAAAAATCTGGATTCTAAGATTTGTCAAAAAAAAAAAAACGAATCCATATTTGAGTTCGGATTGGAATTCTGATTGAAGTGAACAAAAAACAAGCCTATTTATTTCTGGTTCTAAGACCGGTAGTTCTAGTAGTCGACTCAATTCTTTCAAATTGTTTCTCATTATTAAGAAAGGGTAACAAAGATAAAATACGAGCTTGTTTTATAGCAATAGTAATTAGTCGTTGTTGTTTCAAGGTCAATCTATTCACTCGTCTAGATAAGATTTTTCCCTGTTCACTAATAAATCGACTAATTAAACTCATGTTTCTATAATCAATTCGATCCCCCAATTGAATCGGGGGCAAACGCCTACGAAAAGATCGCTTGGATTTAAGAAAGGGTCGCTTGGATTTATCCATGGTTTGTTTGTTTAGTTTATTTCTTATCCCGAAAATCCTATTCCTTAATTGTCATTTGAACTACAAATGGGATTCTTTTTATTTAAATGCAATATCTTCTATTTCAATTTCTATGTGTTCTATATAATGTCATTTTTCTCCCCTTTCAAGGATAAGACATCCTTGGTTCAATCTATTTCTTTATTTTCCCATGAATCGTATGTTTGTAACAATAGGGACAGAATTTTCTCAATTCTAATCGATTGGGCGTATTGTGCCGATTCTTTTGAGTACCAATTATCACCATATCTATCAAGTTATTATCGTCTTATTAATTTCTAACATAAATTAGTCAGCATTTTCCATATAACCAACACATGCCCAGAATCCAGCAATAGACAATATCCATCACAGAACATATCAACAATCATCAACATTTCTATAGCATCAAGTATTTCACGTGACATGTACAAAACAATATCACATACCAACACAGATAGCACATATACATACCAACCACATTTTCACATATCCAAACAAATAGATAGCCCCATTAAGTGCTTAGTGACAGACTAGGGTACGCGGACCAGATCAGAAACAAAATCAGATGGCGGAATTTGTCCTCGAGGGGACTCCGCACAGACCACCCATTTAGGGTGCAGACAGAGATCAGATCAGAGATCACAGAGACAGAGACAGAGATCAGAGTTCATAGATGGAGACGATCCTCGCTTCGGTTATCCAGAAGACAAGTGATCGCAGATAATGCAGCGCTGCTGTCTTATTGCATGCCAATTGTACCCACATAACACACTCAAGCACGTGGCGTAAACACAATCAAGTACAATTTCCAGAATAACCCATCAACACAGACAGATAGGAGATTATCACAGATATATCAGACATTATCATAAGTAATCATATTCGTATACATCTCATCAACATATATCATTTATCACATCACCTTAACGCGCATTTCCCTATTTATCGAACCTCCTCTACAGTCACAATCATATTATTCTCTTTTCATATGTCATTATCAACTCATTCAACAATTCATTATATCCACATAGTTTACTTCATAAGTCTCTTGTTCCATAATTAATAGTAATTCATCGAATTCACAAGTTACATATTCACATATAAAAAAAAATATAAAGTACATAAGAACATTTAATTATCACGTAAAATCACATAAGAGAATTAGGCCTTTTAAGTGCTGAGAATGCTACCTTGCGGACTTATGAGCATAAGTCATTTACCACCATTATGTTTCAGTCACTTCGCACCGTTTTTCTCTTCCGATCATTATCCTATCTTTGCGACGTCATTAATCTTCCGCCTCGTGTACTTGATTTAACACCGATTGCGCGATCGGATATTCAATACGTTGAGAAATGGAACTAAAATTCGAAGATGAAAGCTTGGAACTCCTTGGCTATGGAGGGCACGACTTTTGGGATGAAAATGAGGATGAATAGTGTTATTTTGGGTTTATAAAAGTGTCCCTAAACTATTAATTAATTTCATGGTAATTTTGGTGTACAAATGGCACTTTCCATTCATGCATAGATATTTTCTTTTTCTCTAGATTTCTCTTGATATTTCTAGTCAAATTTAGAGTTCTAATACCTTATTCATGTAATTATTTTCGGCACTTATAGTTCGAATAGGAAGATTGGATTTCATTCATGTGGAAAGACAACCTTATCCTCCTATCACATTCTATTTTATGATTGCCGATTCAACTCCGATTTTCTTCTCGATTCCCTTCACATCATATTTCTAATATTGGCTTCTAATAGTACTTTAGTCCTTAATATTTATCTATACTAATCATCTAATTAATTTGGCTCTCTTTTTTTTTTATCGAATCAATCACCGAAAATTCTAAATCGATAATTTAACACAAACCTCATCTATAATTTTACTCATAAATTATTTCTAATAATTCTCATCACACTTTATCTTTACAAAAATTTATCGACTATCAACATTTCCAATATCGATTTATTCGTCGAAAACACTGAGTCGTTGATATCTTATCTGAAAGAGTAAATTCCGTCTAGGGCCATTCTTGGGATGTTACATTATATTTGGTACTATTAACAATTGTTTCATAGCACATGCACACATCTTACGTTCTCATTGAGTCATTTATCTTTTTATTTTATTTTAAGCTAAATGACTGTAATGAATTAATTTATGTCTTGAATGACGTAATTAACTGAACTATGAGCTAAAACGATCAATATACAGAATTACAAGTGTATTTTTATTTCTAAAACCCAACAATAATGTTTATTTTGTAATATTAGTGTTTTTAATAAATATTTCATTCGTCCATTAAAAATTTGCCACTTTTCATTTATAGTAGTGAAGAATACATAAGTCAAACTATTTTAATTCTTAAGTTGAGACCTTTATTTTATTTACACACTGTTACCCACTAACATAAAATCATGCCGCTTATAATATGAATTTGTTTAATATGAATGAAGGGAATAATAAATTCAAGGACACTGTATCACAATCTCGAAGCTTTCGACCATCTTAAATTCTTAATACTACATGGTTGCAAGAATATAAAATATTATTGTAATTGCAATTTACATATCTCACACTCAAATATTCGGATTAATTTGAACATATCGACCTATTAATTGGAGGTACAACATCTTAAAAATTAAATTGAACTTGTCACAAAAATATAAAAAAAATACTCCTAAGTTCCATATTTCAAATGAATAAAGTAGCGACACCTGTGCGGACAGAATTTTTCATGCTTAAAAATGAACGACAAATTTATTGGGATTTTCTCTGCGATTTGTTTACTAGCAATCTATGTCACTATCGTTATCTCTATGAATTTATCACTTCAAATTATATCATTAAACACTTAATACTATATATAAAAATCATTGTATCTTGCAGATCGTTAGCTATAGAATAAGGCCAATAAATATTTATTAACTATATTTGTTTGCACAACTGATAATTAATTAGTCATTTGTTTTCGGAAGGAATTTTAGTCTGCAACAACTAAACATTTTATTCTAATGTTTTCTTCATGCGGTCATTTATCCAACAATGGTTAATTACTTCTCTTTTAGTAAGTGATTGTGAAATCTTATTTTTCCAACAATGGTTTCTTTTCCAACCAAATTTAGTGTTACTATTGGAAGGCTTTTAAATGAACAATATCTACGTTTAACAACCTTTGTTTTCTTCTTATGTTGAACAAGGGAAACTATTTTATATTAATACATTTGATATACATATATATAGAGAGAGTATGGTAGTATATAATATGGTGTGATTTATGATAAAAAAAAATTATTTCCTTAGAAAAAACGACTCATGGTTCTTATTAATGTAATAATTCTTCATTCATGTTAATATTTTCGATATACATATTCACTACTCTTTTATCAATTCAAGTAAATTACTAGTATATCTTAATCTATTTGCAATTGGGAAAATAAATATATGGTCATGCATCTCTCTTGAACAAAATATCATTAGTTTGATTAGAAATAAATTGGTTGATGTTAAACAAATTGAAATGATTTATTGGACTTGGAAAATATATCTCTATACTAACTCATGAACCATGTGAAATGAGGTGACATTTAATCCCCACTGGTTACTTGTAGCAATCATTTCCCAATAGCAATAAACTTGCATCGTTAATGTCTTTTTCTACGTGGATAATTCTTAAACATGGACTAGGTTAATAAATTGTAGTTATTTTAAGTACAATCACATCGTTTTATGAATTATCATTTTAGTTGGAAGGCCATTTTAGCCCGTCCATTTTAAGAGTATGCTACAATCCATTTGTGACCGCTAATTTAAAGCACACACTAGCATTTGATTTGTTCATTTTTTTTATATCACTTAAATTAGGATTAAAATCATCAAATTTACGAGTTACTTTAAAATCAAAATCTAATCTCCTTTTTCATTTATTAAATAAATTACTAATAAATTAAACTTTGACTTACATGTATTACCTCCGTCCCACAATAAGAATCACATTTTGCCATTTTTGTTCGTCCCACAATCAGAATCACATTTCATTTTTACCATAAATGATAAGTATGTCTCACATCCACTAAGTTACTTTACTCATATTTTATTATAAAACTAATATAGAAAAAGTGGATCTCATATACCATTAGCTTTTTCAACTCACTATTCTTTATATTTTTTAAAACTCAGCTCATACTAAATGTGACTCATATTATTGGACGAAAGTAGTAATATTTATATTCGACTATTATTATGGTTGTGATAGGACTATGATTTACTCCATATCTATAAAGGTTGCAAAAAGAGAAGAAGATCTATTATAATTACTAGTACATGTGAATGTTACTCTAACCATCAATTTGATTGGATAGGGAAGTAAAAACTTACAAAAGCTCTAAAATCTATCAGAACCAATATTCTTTCTTTGCCACAGTATGATGTTAATGTATTTGATCTGAATCATCTGATTAATCAGTGTCTATATATGATAATATATTAAATTAATTTACTAAAACGACATACACTAGAAGTCATCTAGTAACTTGAGGTGGTTCGTGTAACATGGGTTTGTCTCAAGGCTATAAATTAAATTTCTCTATCTTTAGATATGTTTATTTTTAAAATTCATTTTTATAATGTTCATAGTCTTTTTTGATCTAAACGATTCATACATAAAAATCCATAGATATGAATTAATAAGTACACAGTAATTGGTATGTTCATAATAATGTACTCCTAGATGGCTTAATGATATTGTACTTGAAGATTATTTTAATTAATACAATATTTCTTTCTTAAAAATGATAAACACAATTTACAAGAATAAGTATGATTCCCAAATTTCCTAGCTAGTTTCAACGTTTAGAAACGCATGAATTAGTAAGATATTTTTCTTTTAACTACCTTATTAAAAGTTTGACTGTTCGAATCACATGTGCATTACAAAATAAAAATGGTGAGTGAAAAATAAGTCATAGCAATATATTGGCATATTAGCATTAGACAAAGTAATGCGTAATTCATTTTTAAGTTATCAAAATTTGTACATTAAAATAGCGTTAAATCAAAATAATTCATACAATAGTAGTCTAAGTAAAAAATAGCCTCTTGTCAAATTACTAAATTCTTTCTCTTATTTTATTAATTTTATATTAAAATTTAGGATCCTATTCTAATGCTTTTAACACCCTAATCCAAAATCAAGACTAAATCTCCAGCCTTAGATTTTAAAATGAGTGGATGAGATTAAAGCTCACAAAATCTCAATAAATAGTAGACAAAATATCAACAAAAGGGTAATATCGTCATTATGTTATCATACGATAATTTTCGTGAGTGTTTTTTTATATCAACATTGTGTATTACAAATATCAACAATATGCCATTGGAATATCAACACATTTTTATTGAGGACATGCATAATATTGAGATTTTGCCTACAATATATTGAGATTTTTTGTTGCATTTGTTGAAAATAGCTGCTTATCAACACGTACGAAAATTGAAATATAATTTATCAAATTTCATCACCTGAACATCGTCGGAACATATGCAATTGAGATCTCGTTGGAATCCTTATTAAATTATCTTTAATTTGATATATTTTTTGCGAAAAAATAATTTAAATTGAGAGAATTACGTAAATTTAAAGATTTGAGATGATTTTGAGGAGAGAGAAAGTAGTTAGTTATAATTACTACTATTTGACATTAATACCCTTTTAATTTAATTAATAATTATTTAAATTTAAAATATATTACACTTGGCATCATATTAACCACATGATCTTCTAATCTAATATCATATTAACCACAAGATCTTCTAATCTAATGGTTGAAAATTGATCTCAATTTGGGATTGATAATTAGTTAGCAATTGATTACCTCCCTAAAATTTATATATTATTCTTAAAGTTTTTATTTTTAAGGAACATTATTATCGCATACGATCACATTCTTCTCTTCTCTTTAAAAAGGTTTTTTTCAACAAAATCCACAAAAATTGCTCGATTCAATCTCTGACTGTACATCACTTGACATCTTATATTCACAATCTCAATCAAAAATGACACCAACGATTGTGAAATCGATTTTCATCATCCAATAATCAACTTGTCATATCATATGGCGTAGAAAATGCATATGTGCCTCACAACTGCTCGACAAAATGTCCCACTGAACCCCTTCCATTTTTCCGACTTCCCAAAATTAATTTACAGCCACTCGTGTGAAATCACCCAGATTTTTACAAAAGAATTTCCCAATTTTTTTATTTGGGATCAAATCACGACACACACAAAACACCAATTTTGGTTGTAACTGCAGATGAGAAAGGGACATGTGTTTGGCCCTCTCTTGTCCAAACGCAGAGGGGTCTAGAAACGTGGACGATGGCCAAAAACCCAAAATCTTACACACTGAAATGGCAGCATATTGCTGAGTGCACGCACTTGGGCGTGTTTATGTGTGTGGGATAAACAGGATCCTCAACTTGGGAGGCCTGATTTTTTTCCAATTCCACAATCTCTCTCTATATATAGCAGTGAAGCTCACATTTAACAGAAATAAATTTGCAAGCTTTCTCGTGAAAAACTCACAGGCCAATAAAGCCACCACCTTTCACCTCCCCCACTTGATGCACACACTTCTCATGCATTATTGTCAGCTATAAATCCATCGCCAGCTTTTGTGAAATAGATCTTCAAGTTTTTGTTTCAATCCTCTTCTTTTTCAAGATTCTTGCTTAAGGAATTTTTCCTCAATTCAGAGTCTTTACTTGTTAATAATTCTGGATGATCTACTCGCATGAGATCTTGAGCTTGGAAGGTACAATTTTTTTAGTATTTTTATGATGAAAGAGAATACTCACTACGTATTTTATTAGTTTGTGTAACGTTAATTCAAGGGTACCAACTGTTAGACTGCCTTTTCTTGTCTAACAATTTTTAAAATTTTTATACTGTGATCTATACTTTACTTGGTTATTTAGTTTACATTTGCTTCATTTCGTGGTTTACTGTATTGTCACACTTATGCGTGGACATCTGATTTATGTAGTTGATCCAGTGATTGTCTGAAAAGAGTGGTGATTGTTAAAATTTTGATTTGGTGAGTGAGAGAAACTGCTATGGATGCTTTCTGTGGTACGTTGAGATCGGCATCCCATTTGGCGAATCCGACCAAAAGTGTGTTTTGTGGTGAAGAGAATGGGTTCTGGGGAGAGAAGATCACATGGAGTCTGAGTAATCGTGTTGGGGCTTGTAAAATTGGGAAAAAATTGAATCTTGAGGAAAGGGGAAGGAAGATCAAACCTGGGGTTGCTTACTCTGTTCTGACCAGAGAAAACAGCAATCAAACTCTGGTTAGCATTTGCCTCTCTCTTTTCATGTCCACTTGATTTTGAATATGTTTGGTGATTGTTCTGATGTATTCTATGTCGTGTTGTTATTACTAGAAATATTTAAGTAGTAGAATCTGTGATGAGTTTAGAACGCGTGTGAGTGTATTTGGTACAATGCCTTGATGGTTGAAACTGATATGGTGCTTCTTGGGGTTTAATCAGACAATACCTGCTCCAAGATTCGAGAGACAGAGGGCGAATCCGAAAAATGTGGCTGCGATCATTCTGGGAGGAGGTGCCGGGGCGCAGCTTTTCCCTCTTACAAGCAGAACTGCCACCCCAGCTGTAAGAAAAATGTCTCATCTTTAGTGAATCACTCATGATTAATGTTATGTTTTACCAGATGTTATCTTAGACTCTTAGTTTCTTACTATAATTTTCTAAATTAGAGTGTGTGTATGAGAGAGAGAGAGAGAGAGAGAGAGAGAGAGAGGTGAGTAATTGGACCAGTGTGTTTGATTTGGTTTCTTACATAGAAGTTTATTAGTCCTTTCATATGTGTCTAGAGTGGTTAAACATGATCAAAACAATTAATAAGAAATGCACTGAAACTATTGAATTCAGAGATAGATCAAACGTATCTGATTGAAGGAGAGTTTGTGTGAGTGAGCTTGTGAACCAGGAGACTGGAGTTATTTGATGAACTTGATCATACCTACTTAGTTTTTTGCCTTTCATCTCTAAATCCAACATCTATGCTCAAATTTGCTTGATACATATTTTGTGTTGTTGCACAATATGATGCGCACAGGTTCCAATTGGAGGATGCTATAGGCTGATTGACATCCCAATGAGCAACTGCATCAACAGTGGCATTAACAAGATCTTTGTGCTCACTCAGTTCAATTCTGCTTCTCTAAATCGACACATTTCTCGAACATATACTGGGAATGGCATTAGCTTTGGGGATGGTTATGTTGAGGTGAACACATGTATAACTGTGAAATGGTAGTTAATTACTGGCTTGCGAATTAAACATGTTAATATTTTGTACTGGATAATATCTATGGATTACCATGATATATTGTAAAGTGGGAATTCCCATGAATCTATATGGAGGAATACAAGCAACAAAAGATCCTATAAAAAAGTGCTAATCGGTGGAAGTAGTCTCTGATTAATTTTTAAACCCTACACTCATCTGAAAGATGTATCCTTGTAGGTTTTGGCTGCAACTCAGACGGCAGGGGAAACAGGAAACCGGTGGTTCCAGGGTACAGCAGATGCAGTTAGGCAATTTATATGGCTATTTGAGGCGAGTCTTTGTTTTTTATGTAATTTACTCGATACCGACTCATCTAGCCTAGTGTCTCATTCTCAAACTGGGAATCAGAATCTTGACCTCGGCCTTTCTACTTGTTTTTTGCAGGATGCCAAGGCGAAAGATATTGACAACATCTTGATTCTATCAGGGGATCATATGTACAGGATGGACTACATGGACTTCGTTCAGGTATATCAATAATTTGGTATTAGCAAGTGTTGCAGCAAACTCTATAGTGCATAAAATTTAACGGGTGTTTCTTTAAACAGAACCACATTGATAGAAATGCGGACATCACACTCTCGTGTGCACCAGTTGATGAAAGGTTAGATTGACTGACTAACTAACCTGCTGTAGTTTGTTTATGTCTTGTCTTCAGACTTTTCTCTCTGTTATTGACAATGTGAATTGTAATCTCGATTTCCTCAGCCGAGCATCATCCCTTGGACTGGTGAAGATTGACAGCAGAGGTCGCGTATCTCAATTTTCTGAGAAGCCTAAAGGCATGGATAAGATGGCAATGGTATGATGAACTGCATCTCGAACAATTTTACTACGTGAATTCTATATAAGATCACTTGATTTCTTGCAACATTACCATCCGAAATTCTTTTGATATCTTCTAAATTATGTTGTGTTTTGATGTACTGCAGCAAGTAGACACCTCTATCATAGGATTGTCCGCGGAGGAGGCTGTAAGATCTCCGTATATCGCTTCTATGGGAGTATATGCATTCAAGACCGACGTTTTATTGAAGCTTCTCCAGTGGAGATACCCGACTTCAAACGACTTTGGGTCTGAGATCATACCATCTGCAGTAAAGGAACAAAATGTGCAGGTTCATTTCCATCTCTGCACCTTTTGATGATGTTCAAGACAAACAATGCCCAAAAATAATTCTATTTCCTTAATCTGTATTGATCTCTGAGGTTGTTAATACGAATCATTTTGCAGGCATATGTATTTAGAGACTACTGGGAAGATATCGGAACGATAAAATCATTTTACGATGCTAATTTGGCTCTTACGGATGAGGTAGCTCTTACCTTCTTCTCTTGTAATAAGTCATCCAAGCTTACTACTGTATGAGGTATCTTGACATTTGCAAGCTTGTTTTCAGTCCCCGAAGTTCGAATTCTACGATCCAAAGACTCCGTTCTACACATCACCCCGTTTCTTGCCACCAACCAAAATCGACAATTGCAAGGTAGCTATGACAGTGTGGCGTCGTGATAAAAAGCCGATAAATGTTTCTGATGCTTTTAGTTAAATCCTCTCCAGATCAAAGACGCGATCATATCACACGGGTGCTTCCTGCGTGAATGTGTTGTTGAACACTCTATAGTAGGCGAACGCTCTCGTCTCGACTCCGGGGTTGAACTCAAGGTGAGCTCATCATGCCTTCATTTTTAAAGAATCTAAGTTTGGTATGAGTGACATTTTTTTATTTTTTTATTTTCATATTTTCAAAATTTTATTTTTTGATAATAGGATACATTTATGATGGGGGCTGATTCTTATCAAACGGAATCAGAGATTGCCTCACTCTTAGCTCAAGGCAAAGTTCCAATGGGGATTGGTAGTAACACCAAAATAAGGTGAAGAGACACACAGTTTGCATTTGCTTCACATTTACAAGAAAAAGTGAGATTCTAACACAACAACATACTACTATCTTGCAGTAACTGCATCATCGACAAGAATGCTAGAATCGGGAGAGACGTGATCATCAAGAACAAAGAGGTAAGTTCGATTCACATCTCGCTCATTACTCTCTTATCACTCCGCGTGTATAAAGTTATAGCATCGGTCATGTCCTGATATCATCGTTGGCGTTGCACAGGGAGTCGAAGAAGCTGATAGATCGGAGGAAGGGTTCTACATTCGCTCGGGAATCACTGTAGTAGTCGAGAAAGGAACGATAGCTGATGGAACGGTCATATAGATGTGTTGCTCTTTGAACACTGCGATTTATACACACAACGCTTAATTCCTCTTTCCATATTACAGCTCTTCCTTTGAAAATTTTACTAGTAAATTTATACTATAATAATATTTTATATATGTGGTATTAATATCGAAAAATGATCAACGTATGAACTAGACGACATGAAGTTTTTTTTTTGGTGGTTTCACATTCTAAAAATGTACAAAGTGATGGAGTGAAGGCCACAATAACTATACATATTTTGACAATCAAGATTATTCGTATAAAGCCACTGAGAGCGTCCTTAATGGGTAAATATTGATAAATATTTAGGCATAAACTATTAAATCTTGATTATAAATGTCTAAATTCTGATTATGAAATCAAACTAGAGCTGAAAATGGCTGCACTGCCCAAGTTTAGTCATAAAAAATATTACTCCACATGAATGCTTTTTTTTTTTTGTAATAATCTTAGATTACAATAAGATTAATGATCATTAGTAGTACTAAATTAAGAATGTAAATAAAATAAAGATTTGATAATTTTCCTCGAATCACATGAGTTTGCTCCTTGGGTATAATGAGATGTTCAAATGGCTGAAATTTCACCACTTGAGTGCTGATTGTTCAATTATCCTCTGCATCCTTATTTTCCTGTTGTTTCAGAAAAAAAATGTATACTAATTCAAGCTTATAAATAAAAACCATCTTTTCTCATATTACAAAAATATATATTCCTACTAGTAATTCAAGATTATAAACAATAGTAGTAGTAAAGTACTCCATCCGTCCCCGACTAAGAGTCACATTTTGACCGGACACGAGTTTTAAGAAATATAAAGAAAAGTTGGTTGAAAAAGTTAGTGCAATATATGACCCATTTTTTATATTGGTCTTATAATAAAATGTGAGTTAATTGAGTTGGTGGAATGTGAGACCTACTTACTATTTATGGCAAAAATAAAGTGTAACTCTTAATTAAGGATGAACCGAAATAGAAAAATGTGACTCTTAATCAGGGACGGACGGATGGAGTAATTAATAATGGGTTGACTTACATGTTCATCAAAATATAGCTTCTTTAAGCTCTCATTCAAATTAATTGTGAATTGTGTGTTACACCCACCTGCTACATCAAAATGTATTTAAGATTTGTTGAGTATTGGACTCTAAAAATGGAGACATTGCCTTCTTCAATACCCTAAGAGCTCCAAATCCGAGGACCGGCTTGCGAGAAGCACACAAAAGCGAGCGTATAGCATATATGGCAAGTTTAAGGTCGTCGGTAGTTATTCCTCTGTGGTCGTTGAGGGACCGCAATCCTTGTATTGCCAACATCTCATCTTTATGATGAATGCAAGACTTGAAGTATGTGCATAAATTTGTAGCATAATAACAAATGTGCATAGGCTTAACTTTTGCAATCTACATATTAGTATATGAATTGAGAGAAAGAAAGTAACAATAACAATAAGAGCAGCACATGGCTAGTGATATGTGTTCATGCGAGAAAAACACCATTTACATATCCCGTATTTGTTAAATGACTCTATATAAGAACAGAACATTTCTCGTAGATATTTGACGCCTCGATCATCAAGCTGCAATATTAATTCTATATAAACATTACTAGTATTTTAAGTCCATAATACATATTCTATGGAAATCTATCTTACCAAAAGAGTTAGATGTAACGCATGGAACTGCACATATTTTGATAGACCATGATTGACAAAATCATGAAATATCAGATTGTCCAAATAGAGGGCCATCTCCGGGAATCTCTGTTATAATTGTAAAAGGAACATAATACTACTATATAAGAATAAGGGAATTAATTTAATTATTATATATATAAAAAAGTAATAATAGTACCCAGGTGATTTTGATAGCACACACAAAGGCAGCACTTTGACCCATAGGACTTTTGTCCTTATATGCCTTCTTGAGACATTGGGTTGGAGATATGTCATTACTCATCCAACTAATTAAACGGAGACTATGTGCTCGATATAGAGCAATGCTGCCGTTCATGTCCTTAAGAATGCAGTCAGTCACATGACCAACCTTTTAATTATTAAAAAAATAATACAAACAATTAGTTTTATAGAGTGAATTTGCACCTCATCGGCAAGAGGGAGGAGCTCCTCGCTATTAGATAGAACATTCTTCTCAAACGAACATCTTCGAAATCGTACAAATTAACAACCGAAGAAAGTGCGACCGTAGCTTCAGCCTACGAAATACTCCATATTTTACTAGTACTATAAATCAAACCACACTAATATTACGTGGAAAATTGGAATATCATAAGTATGTTGGATTAAACAGTTTAGAGCATCCACAATGGAGGCTAGCGGATAGGCTAGCCGACCGCTGGCCGATTCGCTAGCCTCCATTGCGGCAATTTAGGCAAGCCGATCGGCGAGCTTTAGCCGATTTGCGGGCGCCAGCCGACGGCTGGCCGATCCCGCTAGCCGCCATTATAGGCTCAATTTCGGCTAGCCTATTGCTTGTCCAGTTGCTGGTAAATTTAATTCCATAAATTAATATGTCTCGTAAATTTTGTGTTTAATTCCGTAAATTAATATGTCTCGCAAATTTAATTCCGTAATTTATCATAAATTTAATTCAGTAAATGTAGTTGTTTTTGAATTATTTTTATTGCAGCTAGCCTATTTGCTTAAAATGATGATGTGGCAGGTGGAATTTTAGTGCTAATGACGTGGCAGGGAGAAAGAGTGACTAGCATGTGGCTAGCCTATGATTGGCCTAAAGCCACTGTGGATGCTCTTATTAATAAGTGCATGACAGAGGCAAAATTATTCATAACAACAATTGAAGGATTTTTATGAACTAATTCAGAGAAAAAAGTTAAAGAGAGAGAGGATATAACCTTTTCTAATGTTTCACCTTGATTGAGAAGATATAGAAGCTTTTTGATGATCTAAATCAATCAGAAACCAAAATAATTATGTAGTAGTAATTTTTTAATTAGAAAATGCTTCAACTAGTGTACAATTTGACTTTGCATAAAAGAAAAAAGAAAAGAAAATAAGTATAGAGAAATATTACAGCCAAACATCTTGTTTTATCAAAATGTGGATCACCAAAACTTTTCAATTCAGTCAAAACTGCATTTCTCAATCGCCACAAACCAATAGTCATCTGCTGAAACTTTAACACATACAAAATTTAGTATCTCTACTATTTCAAAATAAAACTATACAATCCAAAAAATAATAATGGTAATATACTACCCTTTTACCATGACGGTCTTGGTCTCTTTTCTCAAACAGGCACGACATAGTCTTCAAAATGAAGAGAAAATAAGTTTGTCTCTACGATAATCAGTTTACCTTAGATTTTTCTCACAATAATTGCAATTGAAGGGAATGATACAACTTATTAGTGCAAATATTTTGGCAATAAAAAGTAATATGGACTGATAAAATAAATATAGGAAGAATGATGAATATAGTATTAGATTGCATATACATATTATTTATCTACGAATTATATGTATATATATATTTAAAATTATAATAATTTGATAGACTTTTTTTTATTATTATAATTAGTTGATTTTGTAAATTAAAGCATCGGTCATGTCCTGATATCACGTTGGCATTGCGCAGGGAGTCGAAGAAGCTGATAGATCGGAGGAAGGGTTCTACATTCGCTCGGGGATCACTGTAGTAGTCGAGAAAGGAACGATAGCTGATGGAATGGTCATATAGATGTTGCTCTTTCGACACTGCGATTTATACACATAACGCTTAATTCCTCTTTCCATATTACAGCGCTTGCTTAAAAATTGGAATTAGTAAATTTAATATATTATTTATATGTGGTATTAATATCGAAAAATGATCAACATATGAAAAGTAGACGACTTGAATCTATTTTTTTGGTGGTTTCACATTCTAAAATTTACGAAGTGAAGAGCATCCTTAATGGGTAAATATGGATAAATATTTAGGTATAAACTATAAAATCTTGATTACAAATGACTCAATTCTAATTATGAAATCAAATAGAGCTGACAATGACTGTGCCCAAGTTTAGTCTTTTATATAAAATATTACTCCACATGAATGCTTTTTTGTAATAATCCTAGATCACAATAAGATTAATGATCGTTACTCATTAGTACTAATTCATAGTACTAAATAATTTTCCTTGAACCACATGAGTTTGGTCCTTAGGTAATGAGATGTTTGGCTGAGATTTCACCACTTGAGCTGATTGTTCAATTGGATCCTCTGTATCCTTATTTTCCTGTTGTTTCAGAAAAAAATGTATACTGATTCAAGCATATAAATAAAAACTACAGAAATATATACTCCTACTAGTAATTCAAGATTATAAACAATAGTAGTAAAGTAATTAATAATGGGTTGACCTACATGTTCATCAAAATATAACTTCTTTAAGCTCTCATCCAAATTAATTGCGATATGATCCTTGGGAGTTTCCCATACCACATTGTGTGTCACACCCACCTGCTACATCAAAATGTTTTTAAGATTTGTTGAGTATTGGACTCTAAAAATGGAGACATTACCTTCTTCAATACCCTAAGAGCTCCAAATCTGACGACTGGCTTGCGAGAAGCACACAAAAGTGGGCGTATAGCATGTATGGCAAGTTTAAGCTCGTCGATATCTATTCCTCTGAGGTCGTTGAGGGACCGCAATCCTTGTATTGCCAACATCTCATCTTTATGATGAATGCAAGACTTGAGGTATGTGCAGAAAGTTGTAGTATAATAATTAAAGTCCATAGGCGTAACTTTTGCAATCTACATATGTAAATATGAGCTCTTGAAATTAACATGTAATAGTACTATTAGTATATGCATCGAGAGTAATAACAATAACAGCAGCACCTGACTATTGATGCGCTCATCCGAGAAAAACACCGTTTCGATATCCCATATTTGTTAATTGACTCTATATGATAATAAAACACTTCTCGTAGAAATTTGACGTCTCGATGATCAAGCTGCGCGCAACATATTCATTCTATATAAGTAAACATTACTAGTATTTTAAGTCCATAATACATATTCTATGGAAATCTATCTTACCCAAAAAAGTAGATGTAACGCATGGAACTGCACATATTTTGATCGACCATGATTAACAAAATCATGAAATATCAGATTGTTCAAATGGAGGGCCATACCTGGATATCTCTGTTATAATTGTAAAAGCAATATATGTACATATAAATTAGGGAATAAATTAATAAGACTCAATTCTAATTTGATTCTATGAAGTAATTATAAAAAACAATATATACCCATATGAGTTTGATAGCACACACAACGGCAGCACTTTGAACCATAGGACTTTTGTCCTTAAATGCATTCTGGAGGCATTGGACTGCAGATGTGCCATTACTCATCGAACCAATTAAACGAACACTGTATGCTCGATATATTGCAATGTTTCCGTTCATGTCCTTAAGTAAGCAACCGGTCACATGACCAACCTTTTAATTGGAGTAACAAAAAACATACAATAATTAGCTATATATATAGCTAAAAGAATCACAAATAAAAGTATAGTGAATTCGCACCTCATCGGAAAGAGGGAGGAGCTCCTTCGCTATTAGATAGAACATTCTTCTCAAATGAACATCTTCGAAATCATGCAAATTAAACAACCGTTGCTTCAACCTACGAAATAGTACATGTTACTATAAATCGAACCACACTGATATTATGTGGAAAATTGGAATATCATGTGTTGGATTAAACAGTTTATAGATAAGTGCATGGTAGAGGCAAAAATATACTACTTACATTACTCATAACAACAATTGAAGGATTTTGATGAACTAATTCAAAGAAAAAAAGTTAAAAGAGAGAGGATAACCTTTTCGAATGTTTCACCTTGATTCAGAAGATATAGAAGCTTTTTGATGATCTAAATCAAACAGAAATCAAAATAGTTATGTAGTACCATAATTTTGTAACTTAAAAATGCTTCAACTGCAGCATAGAAACATATTACAGCCAAACATCTTGTTTTATCAAAATGTGGATCACCAAAACTTCTCAATTCAGTAAAAACTGCATTTTTCTCAATCGCCACAAACCAATAGCGATCTGCTGAAACTTTAACACAAATTCAAAATTTAGTATCTCTACTATTTCAAAATAAAACTATACAATCCAAAAAATAATGGTAATATACGTACTACTCTTTTACCAAGACGGTCTTGGTCTCTTTTCTCAAACAGGCACGACATAGTCTTCAAAATGAAGGGAAAATAAGTTTGTCTCTATGATAATCAGTTACTTTAGACTTTTCTCACAATTGCAGTGGTTAATGACTATTTAAGGTAATGATACTCCTACAATTTATTTGTGCAAATATTTTGGCAATAAAAAGTGGAATAATATGGACTGATATAATAAATTTTGAAAGAATGATGAATATAGTATTCGATTGCATATACATACATATTATTTATCTACGAATTATATATATATTTAAAATTATAATAATTTGATCGACTTTTTGGTTGTAATTAGTTGATTTTGTAAGATGTACAGATGCATATATCGACTATCACGCCTCATTACATTATAGTAATAAATAAAAGTATAAAATAACAATGAAACTGTTTTAAACTAACTATAAAAATATAAAAGCAATATAAATAAAGTAGTACACATTTTGATTACATAAATATTTTAATTAATTAATTAGTAAACTAGAGCTGAAAATGACTGTGCACTGCCCAAGTTTAGTAGGTTGGCTAAAGCCTAATTCAATCTTCTTCTTCTAAAAGCTTTATAATCTCTTGAGTTTGGATTTAAGTTTACTCCTTCAAGGGGCTTCATTAATTTGGGCTTTCAGTTTGGGCTCACTAGAAACACAAAATTATATTTTTATGGCGAGTAAAGGCTAAAATTGGTCCTGAACATATGACCATTTTACGTTTTTGGCCCAAAACATTATCTTTTGGATTTTTTGGTCCTGAACATATGGAAAATTGATCATTTTGGTCCTCCGTCAACATTTCCGTTAAAAACTAACGGTCAACGGGTTTAATTCGGATTTTGACTAAATTAAACTTTTAATTCTGATTTTTTACACCTTAATTAATTCCCTAATTGTTTTTATAAATGTTCTTTTAAAATTAGAATTAAATAATTGGGAGCTCCCCAATTATTTTCGGTGCAGCTGCCTCCGCCGACCTCCCGGGCGTGTGGGAGCTCCTCGTTGCTCGCCGGAATCGCCTCCATGCACACGGTAGTGACACAGTTCAACACTGTAGTCCTCCTCGACCGCACCCACATTGGCCCCTCCCGCACCAAACTCCTCCCCCAAGGCCCCAAACCACCTGCCTCCGCAACGACTGCACCGCCCATTCCCTCCTCCTCGACCTCAAAACCAATGACCTCCGCCCTCTCACCATTATCACCGACACCTGGTGCTCCTCTGGCCAGTTCCTCCCCGACGGAGATCTCGACGGTTTTCACAAAATCCGCAAATTCACCCCCTGCGAACCGGATTTGGGGTGCGATTGGGAGGAACTGCAGGATGTCCAACTGTACCGAGGCAAGGCGGCCAGCAGCATCGAGTTTTTCCCAAGGAGATCGGCCTTGTCGGTTTCGCATTCTTCAACCAAGTTGGGGATAATCAAATGGATAACTTATACCCCACGTCCACTTGCTTCCGAACGCCCAATTGTATATTTTAAAAGAATATTTATAAAAATATTTATAATTTTAAAAGAATATTTATAAAAATAATTAGGGAATTAATTAGGGAGTAAAAAATCAGAATTAAAAGTTTAATTTGGTCAAAATCGGGATTAAACCCGTTGACCGTTAGTTTTTAACGGAAATGTTGACGGGGGACCAAAATTATCAAATTTCCATATGTTCAGGACCAAAATATCCAAAAGATAATGTTTAGGACTAAAAACGTAAAATGACCATATGTTCAGGACCAATTTTAGTCTTTACTCTTTTTATGACACATTTTATAGCTATTGTGAATATATATGTTAAGGCTGACAAATTGTGCAGATTGTCGATATCGGGTCAACCCAATATCGACCCTACCCAATAAGGTCAAACCCAACCCAATCTGAAATCATCGTGTTCTTATCGGATCCCAACCCAACAAATTCGTGTCGGATTCGTGCGGATTTTGTGTCATCCAAAAATATCGGTCCTCTTTTAATGATAGTAAGTTACTATACAATATAGCTTGACGCTACACGATAACGACCGAAACATGATATTATATCATTAAATCTAAATAATAATGTTAAATTAATTAAAATAATTATTTTTTAATAAAAATTAAGTATGCAATAATATTTTTTTTATCATGAAAAATAATTAATAATAGTATTAATCATATTTTTACTAATAAAATTAAAGTATAATATTTTTTAAATAATAAAAATAATTAAAATTAAGGACCCAAATAATTTTTAATAAAAATAATCAAAATAATTTTTTTGTTCTTAACGGATAATCCAACCCGGCCCAAATACGACCCAACCCAACCCAAAATTTTCGAGTTCTTATTGGGTCAACCCTATAAGGACCCAAATCCTAAACGTGCGTGTACATGTCGAGTTAACTTCGTGCAAATTCGTGTCGGATTATCGCGTCGGATCAAAAATCGCCAGCCCTATTATATGCTACTCCCTCCGTCCCAGGGTATTAGACTCATATACCATTTTGGGGTGTCCCAACATACTTGACCACTTTCTATTTATGGTAAAAATTAAAGAATTTAAGTAACACCCTTATTACAACTAGGATTAAAATAATATTAATTAATCCAATGTTAATTGAATGGAAATCGGTACCCAACCCACCAACATCATTTCATTTTTTGTCTTCTCTCTCTTCCAGACTCAATCCCTCATTCTCTCTCCACGCCTCTTCCAAAAAAAACCCTAGATCTAACATTTTCTGTCAAACTCACGCATCCATGGCTTCCAACGACGAAATATGTGAGCCTAATCCAAGCGATGATGGGTGGGTTAACCCCCGACGCCCCCTTACTCGCTCGCCGTCGTGGTCTGCTGGCAGTGGCAGTGGCGGAGGAAAATCACTCGTCGTGGTGCAAGGAAAGAGGAAAGCTCCGGTTGCCGACGCCACCACCCCTGCCGTAAAGAAGTTCAAGAGAGGTCAGCTGAAATTAAAAGATCCGAAAGTTATGTTCCATTTATTTTAAATTTAAAAATAAAAATACATCACATCACCTAATCTACTTTATTACCAACTTCATTTACACCACTAAACATCACCTCCTAAAATCTTGTGCCCAAAAGAAGCGAGTCTAATACTCTGGAACGGAGGGAGTACTATATTTTTGAAAATTAGAGATACATTGCTATCCATTTACAACATTAGTAGTAAAAATCATATAGTGTAGGAGTATAAATTTGCCGGTTAAATAAGAGTTAATATGGTGGATAAGAAAATCCAAATTATGCATTGAGCAAACCGGAAATTTATCCGGTTTAAAAATTGAATGATTTGATTTGTGTAATTCGTCTCAATCTCACCTAACTAAAAGTTTTTGTGACCATTTATACAAAATTAGTATCACCCATCGCACGATCCATTTTCTTTTATTTAAACTTATTTTGTACTGTAAAATGATTTTATAAATTCATAAAAATATCATTTTATGAAATTTGAAATCATAAATATATAAAATAAAAAACAATTATTAAAAAATATAAAATCAAACAAATAAAAAAAATAACACATATACCAAATGAGAAACAATATTATTATTTCAAGTTCTAAAATCACAAATTTATACAATAGCAATTTATTGTACCAATAAAAACTCATATAACCAAATAAGTTTATAAACTATAAATTGCACACAAATCACGTATCATTTAAATCACTTTTAAATCTATACTACAAAAGATCAATCACAAACACATTTCAATAAAAATAATGTATAAATATATATTAGAAGATAGCCAAATCGATCAAAATCATCAACAAAAATACAACAAAATAGCATGGAATATACAATCGATATCAATATGCATGCATTTAGCCGGGGAAAAAAAAAACTAACTGGTTGCATACCCTAATAGTATACCCCGCATTGTCTACTACCCGTGTAGTTGCCAAATATTCAAAATATCTATTCCAAGGTCCATTACTATCTTTCCCACCATGTCTCAAACCTATTTAAGTACTTCTTGAATTTACCTTTTATTACTTCCACAATAATAAATATAGTATAAATATATGTATATATGTTTATTCTAGCACTGTTGTATAAATGATATCGAAATATGATATACTACTATAGTACTACAAAGAAAAATAGAAACTTTTATAATATAAATTGCTATATGTGATTTACCGTGTATGGTTAGGGACCTAAGAGCATCCGCAAAAGTGGACAGAGGACAGACTAACCGATTTTTTTTTTATTTTTCTATTGCACATTGTGGGAAGATATTGTAGACTTTGCAGAGCCAAATTGATCGCATTAGCCTGCAAAAATGAAGGAAACATCGTTGTGAACCCGAATCAACCATGCCACGATTGAATCATGGAAATGCAAAGGTAGAAACCAAAAATTCTTATGAAACCGTAATACCTGCTCATCGGTAATTCTACGTAGAGGCGAACCACCTCCAATGGCAGCATACCCTTCCTTGCTCTTGGGAGCTCTCAACGTTGAATCAGCTGTGCCAAGGGACATTGAAGGAACCCGAACAACCTTGGAAGACGAATAATGTTCTGCAGGATGGCATAAAAAAAATATATCAACCATCAAATAATAAAACCAAATAATCACATTAATTTATTTTACGATTTTTTTTGGAAATCATTGTCCTCTTAAATGTTTGAATTGTATAGGACATATTAACTCATTAATTTGAAGAAGCATATGAAACTTGTAGCAATGTGTGCAACAATGAACTATTACAAGAATTGAACAAATAGCTCCATAAATCAGGTCAAACACTACCAATAACCGCGATCAAAACAATCAAATGCATAAAAAGGGAATTCAGAAAAAAAATAACGAAATCAATAATCCCAACTAAATTACAAATCCAAGATCAAACCTTCCTAAAAAAGCAATCTTGATCAACTACGGCTGATGAAGTTAATAGGTTAGTGGGTAAGTGGCAATGAATGTCATTAGTAGGTAGTTAATCATGAAAAAATAAAAAGTAGTAGTATTAATAACTGGTAAGTAGGTCCAGCATTCCACTAACTCATTTCACTCACATTTTATTATAAAACCAATATAAAAAAGTAGGTCTCACATTCCACTAACTTTTCCAACCAACTTTTCCTTACATTTCTTAAAACTCGTGCCCATAATAAGAGTGACAATTATTATCGGACGAAGGGAGTAGTAGCTTTTATGATTGATACTACTCCGTCCCTTTTTGAAAAAGAAGAAGAAGATTGTCATTCCATATTTGGACTTATTAATTGTTGCCTAATGTTTTTGCTTGGGCCTAGAGATGTCAACTGGGACGGGCCAGCGTGGCCCAACTTGGCCCAGCAGTGAAACGAAGCGGGCCTGGGTTGGGCTCGTTAGTTGAGATGGGCTCTAATTGGGCCATTTTATAAACCCAGGCCCAGGCCCATCAGATGCCCACCTTCTATAATTAGTTTTTTTAATGTACTTAAGTGATTAATCACTAATAATAGTATATTTCTCTATTTATGCATGCCATCTTGTGCACGAGACATGTTAATTTTTTCTATATCATTCCAATATTTTGGATGTCTCTAAATGGACTCAAACAGTAATAGTTTAATATTAACATAAGTTTCCAACTAAATCATAAATGAAACATTCAATCTTGATTATATCTATTTTTTTTTTATATAATTTTTTTTTATCTAAGATGTAAAAAAGATGATTCTGAAGTTTAACTTTAAGAATATTACGTGTTCAAACCTTAATATACGATGATAATTACAAAATTCTTTAAATTTGTTAGTTAGTTCATATATTTGTAGATTTAAAAATACAACATCAGCCCATATACTAACAAAATTAACAATATTGGTTATTCCTTTAGTTATACACTTACGTTTAAATAGAATAAAGAATATGAAAAATATTGTTGATACAAAGTCAATAAATGAACTTAAACACATTATTAAATTTAGATTTAGTTAATGAGATATAAAAATACCAGTTATATATTTTATTTTTGCATATAATACATTTAGGATATCTTTAAAATACTTAAACAAAAAATTCAAATAAAGCCTGGCCCGGCCCGGCTCAGATATGGGCCTGGGCCGGGTTGGGCTGTCCAGGCCAACTTGACATCTCTACTTGCGCCATAATATGCCTTTTGATTTATAAAATCATGTGTATGGATCAATATTTTGTTGAAATTAATTTGGTAACGGTTAAAGCTTGTCTTGCTGCACCATTTAATTGAGTTTCTATCAAAAGAGAATTTTCTACAATGAAATATAAATTACAAAATATAATAAAAAATTAGATTATGTATGAATGGATTATGAAACTGATTTGTAATTGTGGAAGATTTCCTAAAATTGTTTTAAATTTGAAGGTAAACCATTCAATTTCATTTATGAATAAAAAATTGAGGGAGTGTGATTATGTTTATATTTTTCTCTCATTTAAGCCGATAACTATTTTCCATGAATGACAAAATTAATGGTTTGTATTAACAATAGAACGAATGGAAGTTTTGTGTATTAATTTGAAGTTTTATGACACCTATTCCAAAATTGACATTACCACGATGATAAAATGTATCACAATGGGAATAAATAAGCATTTTATATATTAATTATATCCACTTGAATTTTTTTTTATCAATAATAAAAATATATTCGTAACTATTTCTGCATGAGATAATAATAATTACCTGAATTCAATTATTTAACTTAGATTGGGAGAACCGAAATGACGAAATGTCCCATGGCATGAAATGATATAATCACCAAAAGCGTGTTTCGAAATTCGAGTGGTTTTCGAAGAAATCGTTGAAACGGAATCCCTCTCTCCAAACAGATCCAAACCCCCAAATTTTTTCTTCTCCTAAAATCACTGAGGATTTTGTCTCTCTTTCACTGCTATTTCACTCGCGGAAGGTAATCGCCCTATTCTAAGGTCTTCTCTTTGATCGGAATATAAAGTAATTTGTTCAAATTTGTGTGATTTGTTGTTTTATTTCCTTACCTGATGGGCTAGGTTTTAGGTTTCTTGTCTGGGGTAGCATAAAATTGAATCATTTTTTGCTGGATCTGTCGGCAAATATTGTTTCTTATCTTGGTTCCGCTTCCAATTTGCGTTGTAAATTGTGTTCAGTTTTGTTCCCCATCAAGCATACGGGTTTTAATTTTTTCAGTAATTGATTATCTGTTTGTTATCATCGTGAGTAGATTAAGTTGAGAGAGAAGCTGAATTAGGGAATATGTGATTCGTGTTAGTTGATTGGGGATCAAAAGAAAAATATACACTTGATTTGAGGTCAACAGTGTCCATGCCGGAAAAAGAATGTCACTGAGACATTCATGCATTTCACTGTTACTTTGGCTACTCTGATAACGTTATGCTTGGATTTTGTGTATTTTTTGTAGGTAGAAATTGTTCATTTTCCACTTTCTAATCTTGTCTATATTGAGTTTCCTTGTTTTATAATTGATCCATCTCCAATGGGAGATAATGTGCTTGTTAAAGATAATCAATTAGTCTTGCATTGGCCGCTAAATCGATAGTCCCTGTATTGATAACACATGCTTTGAGTTTCTTTCATGATTTAGATACTTGACATATCTTGGATGGTTCTCCTTATTGAACATTATGGTGGACTTGTAGGGTTTAGAAGTTGATTTTTCATGGAGGGCACCGGAGGTGATGGTCCCTCAGCAGCTGCTGCGGCACTTGACCAACGGAGGCATGAGTTGTCGAAACTTTTTCAGCATTATCTAGATAAATCTACCCCTCATTCTCTTTATCGGTGGATTGGGACAGCGTGTTTGGTGCTTCTATATGCTCTCCGGGTTTATTATGTTCAGGGATTCTACATTGTTACCTATGGTTTGGGGATTTACCTTCTGAATTTGCTCATCGGGTTTTTGTCACCTCTTGTTGACCCCGAGCTGGAACCTAGCGAAGGACCTTCACTGCCCACTAAAGGTTCTGATGAGTTCAAGCCATTCATTCGCCGTCTTCCTGAGTTCAAATTCTGGTGATTGTTCTAGTCTTTTAATAGTCTTTATTTGGGCGTTATAAGATATTTTTCATTAACTTTCTGTGGCATATTGCTTGGTTATGTTATATCAGTTGCTTACTTGCTTGATGTATCAGTATCATGATCAAAAGTTACAGAGTTCTGTTGATAAAAGTATCCTATAACCACATATGTCATTAAATGCAAATCTTTCTAGATTAAAATAAAAAAGCATGCCAAAAAGGATGGTGATGTGCTGTGTAAAGTTCTTCGACCAGTTCTTTGGTAGGACCATCCCATGATCTTGTCCTCTACTGTGGGCAGTTTTGGGGAATGTGGTCGAAGAAGCTTGTCTTTTGACTATAGCAGTATAAACTGCATGGATTTGCTATAGGGCATTCAATGTTCTAGAATATCAACCTAACTTTAGACTCTAGTTAAGTAGATGAATTTCATTGTTATTGTCAGGTTGTCATGACTTTTATAAAGGTTTGTGGTTTCTTTTTTAAAAAATTTAGTTTGAGGTGGCATCATGGTCTTAATAAAAATAAACACGTGCCTTGTTGCTTAGACATCTTCTATGGCAATTTCCCAATGTTTGTTTAGGTTGTTCTTGCTAAGCCTATATGACAATATGGACACTGTAAATTTCTACTCCTTGTTTTAGACAGGGAAGCTGGATACAAATGATATAAATTTCATGTGTATATCAACGATGGTGACTTTGGAGTTAAGATTTTGATATTGATAAGTTTTTCATTTCTGTCATTCCAGGTATGCCATCACAAAGGCTTTCTGTGTAGCTTTCCTGATGACATTCTTTTCCATGTTTGATGTGCCAGTGTTTTGGCCTATCCTATTATGTTATTGGATTGTTCTTCTTTTCCTAACAATGAAGCGTCAAATCATGCATATGGTCAAGTACAGATACATTCCGTTCAATTTGGGAAAACAGGTGAGCTGCTCTCCAAGGAAATTGCATAACGTCTTATATATTGCTTCTTCAGTATTAGGAAATTTTCAGCATGTGTCACCGAGGTGTTGTTAGAAGACAACCATTTCATTTAATGATTTGTATTTTGCAACAGAAATATGGAAAGAAAAAGCCAGCTTCCAGCGACAGCAGCCCCCGAGACTGAACTTGAGTTGGTTTGTGATTTGATCGGAATCTGAGACCAGGAGTAAGTGGGAAGATGGAATTGATTGTGACGATTTACTCAATATGTTTCCGCAATTTGTACTTAAAAATGACAGGTTTATTAGCATATACTAGTTCAGTTGCACACTGTTATTTTGATCAAGGCAGCAAACTGTTGTTGGTGCTTGGAGAAGCAAAAGCTTCATTTTGTTTGACGTTCTACAGTGAAATTATTGCTGTTGGTGCTTTGAAATTTAGGGCATTCAAACATCAATAGTTGATATGAAGCAAATCCTATATATATCTCATTTGGTAAAATTGTTTCATATTTTCACTTCATACACTACCGGTCTCCTCCGTGGCACCTACAATCCGATCCTGATCTCGTTAATTGCTTGCACCAAGCTCTCGTTTTCATACATATCCCCTAAGCCTTTTCAATTAACCAAATAATTAAATTCAGGTTCAATAATTATGAAGCTATAAATAGCTGAATACAAACTACAGCACGAATCAACACTAAAGTATCGAGCTCACGTGTAGTAAAGTTACCGGCGGTTGCTTCCAATATGAATTTTCTGATGCATCTACTGCTTAGGATCAGAATATTAATATTTCCGGCCACTCTCTGAAGGATTCGCCCGATAGCTGAAGAAAAATATTTGTTTGGGTGTGTTGTGATGATGCAAATTCTCTTTTATGCAACCCTTGTAATTATTTTAAAATAAGAACAAAAGGTAATTATTATTAGTTGCTTGAGTCTGTATGTTATTTTGATTAACAACTGATTTTGCCATTTTGGACATAGGGAAAAATTATTTGAACCATGCACATATGATTTACGGTGTTTAGATTATGGGATTTTAACATGTAACTAGAATTTGGAGTTTTCAAAATAAAAGTAGTAGGTTGCATTTTTTAACTTTTCTTATTAAGTAGTACTAGTAGGTTGCATTTTTTAACGCTAAATTTTGAAAATCAACATTTCTTATTGCAATTGCATTTTTAGGTATTCCAATGCAAATACGAAAATTCCATTCCTCTAGTAGTATTAAAACTTCATTCGTCAACTTATTTAGAGCTCATTATTTTATACTTCTAGTAGTAGTATTTGATAAGTTTGATAAGTATATACACTAAAGAATGATACGCGATATAAGAGTACTATATTTCTTCTGTTTCATTACTGAAACAAAAATCGTCCTATGCAAACTTTAAACCCAAAATCTAATTTTCTACCAAATCTCTGATTTATGAATCAGAACTCAACATTTAATCACAGCCAACAACTCATGGCGCATGAAATAAGAGGGAAAAAATACAACTCCTCAGATATCAAAGTAGCAAAAACACAACCTTATAAACTACAACAGCTTGTCTAAAAACTGGCTTACTGTAGTATATTTGATATGTGGATACAACTGAGTTCCCTCCACACCGTTTGATGCGTTTATGTCGTAGTAAGTCTGGTCGCCCTTCACAAACACCGAGTATATGAAGACCATCTGCATGTTTTCTGAATATGGAGTGTCTGCAATCCAATGTGAGATAGTTACATAATCTTACAATCATGCTAAGATATAGATTTTCTTAGATGCGTCACGCTTTGAAGTTAGAACTCCGTCTAAACCACAAACCAGTCAAGCAAAGTGTTAAAGAAAACTAGGGCAACTGAATGGTAGACACACATAATCTTACTATCATGTTAGGATAGTTACATAATCTAGCTATACGTGGATGTAGATTTTCTCAGATGTATTGCACTTAATTAGAATTTCGTCCAAACCAGTTGAGCAAATTGTAGCAACTGAAATGGTAGACACATATCAACTTACTAGTATGTTAGGACTTAGGATAGTTACATAATCCTATCATGTTAGGATATATGTGGATGTGTATATCTTACACATGTCAGAAGTTAGAACTCCGCCCAAATCAGTCAATCAAAGTGTGCAAGAAAACTACAGCAACTGAAATTAGACACACAATCAGTCACGAATAAAATGGTTCAACATGATACCTTGAATTCTTTTAAGAAGCTCTTCCTCTGAAATATAATTTCTCTCAAGTTTTTTCCCTATTTTTTCCTCCCAAATAGTAACCAGTTCATTCATGGAGACTGTATTCCCAGGTGGTCTTAGATACAGGGTTTTATTCAGTGTGCGTGGATCATCCATGGTGCTTATCGTGAATGCAGCTACGTCACTTTCCTTCATAAAGACGCCTGCAAAAGACGCACATATTACAACATTCAAACTCATTACCGATAAGGAAAGGATACAAATAGCAGAAAACAAGTAATATGCAGAGAGAATGAATGGATCGATACATTTGTGACGTATAGTTGATACAAGCTAAGAAAATGATAAATGTGAAGAAACCTCTAGCATTTCCATCTCCAAAGATGGTGACATTGTCTTGTGGTGGGGCTTGGCGGCCAGGCTGGACGAGGGACGGAAGCAAGTAGCTCGTGTAGAAGTTGCAACATATGTAAGTGTAAGGAATGCCTTGGGATTCAACGAGACGCCTAATCTCAGATTTCCTTGAATAGAAATTGTGATCGAGATGGGAAACTCTAGTTCTGTCAGGATCTGATCCAAATTCTGATGGAATGAACCTCTGCACAATCCCAACCAACCAAATTCAATGCAATAACACTAAACACTATTCTGAGGAGTATTAATCACTAAACGAAGAAAATCATTACCATATCTAGTCCTGATTCGAGAAATTCACCTAATTGCAATGTAATTCAACATAGCGTAGAGACTAGAGAGAACAATTATAATCAATTTAACTTTTGAATGTTTAAAACTGCAGAATTGAGAATAATGGACCTTGATGCAACCGACGCGTTTGATGGCCGAAATCAGAGGCTTCTGATCATGAACTTGCTTGGATGCGACGGCGCAGATGACGACTTCAACTTGTTTTAGGGCTTCAATTAGGATCTCCTCATCGTGTAACGAGCCCTAGGATAGAAAATGAGAAATCATGAGCCGAATAGCAACAACATAAGGGGGAAAAGTCGAGTTATCGGACATGCTTTAACTATTTTGAGGCCTGAATCGGAGAGCAGCTGAATTTTGTGGAGTTTGTTGGGATCGGAAAATGCGGAATCTCGGATAAGGCCGAGTGTTGGATGGGATGCGTTTAAGCTGGCCTTCGCGAGCTCGAATCCGAGGTTGCCAGTGACTCCGATTATTAGAATTTTGCTCTTGCTTTCCGCCATTGAGTTTGCTGCGGCGGCAACGGCAGCGGCGGAAGGAGAGCTAGTAGCCTGTACGCCGCCGCTTGCTCTGGTAGTGATGATTGGTTTTTCTACAGAAATTAGAGTTTTCAATTCTGAAAGAATAACGATGAAGTAGAAAAAAACATTGGCAAAATTTTTCATAAATAAAAAAAAGATTAATTTTATTAAATTATGTAAATGGTAAAGTGAAATTATTTTTATTGATTTAAAATTACTGTACTGTACTAAATAAAATACCAGTATATTTTCACCTTTAACAAACCCAATCTTATTTTCATTATATCTTTAATTAGAGCATTTAATTTGGTGGACAATACATAAAAGCTAATTGAAAATGAAGCGTAGGTCAAATCATATTGGAATTTTATAGGACGGTTTGTTACGTATAGAACGTATACGATAAGGGTGTGTTTGGTTTGCTGGTTAGGCACGGTTATGCAGAATTAGTTGGGTTAATTAGATGTTTGGTTTCAAAGTTAAGGTAACTGGATGGCCCGCAGATAAGACCAAGGCCCGTTGAAAGAAGGCGCTTATATGCAGTTAGTGTATCGGTAAAATTGGTACCGATAAGTATCAGCATTTTGAACAGTAACCCAGTTATATACTCAAATTACCAGCGTACCCTCTTCTTTAATACACCATTTCATTATTTTTGCTATCCACGCCTTCACCCTTTCTCTCTCCATGGCAGCAATGGCGGTTTCCAAAGCTTTCTCACTGCTTATTTATGCATCGATGCTGGCCTTGGCCTTGGCCTCGGCTCCATCACCTTCCCGCGCTCCGTCGCCGTCGCAAGCTGTCAAACAAACGGAGCCTTCTCCTTTGGCGTAACTGCCCTAGCCCGGCCCACATGATGTTTACCGCTCTTCTACCACCGTCCTCAGCGCCTGCTCCTTCTCGCCGGATTATCCCTAGTTCACTATTGAACTATTCATACTAATCGACGGAGAAGAGAGATTTCTGTTGACAAGGCAGAGAAATTCTTGCATCTCTTGTTACTTTCATTGATTTTAATCCGGCCGAAATTTTTATGTTAGGCAGTTAATTATCGTGTTTTTAGTTAATGATACAGATTAGGATTATTGCAACACATTACAAATGATTTGTAATCTCAAAGAGTGAGATGTAGAAATTTCATTGATTACCGTCTTCAAAATCTCTTCTCACGACAAAGCTTCAGATTCATTGACGCCGTGCATCCGGGGAAAAATGAATTTTGATGCACTGATTCCACACAATTGGATTTGATTTTTTAAGGGTGAAGTGGTATTGGTAAATTCATCTCTGACTTTGTGAGTGGAAGCGGCAACACAAATGAAAATAAGACACTGCTTGCTTCAGTGTGCATTTTAGAGTGGACGGGGACAAGATCGTCATTTCAGAAAATAATGACGGCATAAGAAGAAAAATGATTAAATGTTCACTTCAGATTCAAATGAGCCAAATGACTTAGCTAGCAAACCAAACAGTCAATACTTCTAATAGCCATAAAGATAAGCATTGCCTTTTCTCTATCGGATCGGTCCAAATGGTTATGTGATATAGGAGTATTTAACAGATTAATATCAAGTAGTACTAGTATATATGTTAAAAATTTATGATTTATTAAAAGTATGTAATGTTTTAAATCCTAAAATGTCAACATGGATATAAATTTTATTAATCGTTGACTCATTCACCTAATTATGATTTGTTTTTTACGCTTGAAATTGTATCAACAAATTTGGTTAATACTACTATAATCAAGGGTGAATAGAAAAACGCAAGGCTTGAGTTATTGAAAAATAAACAAATCCACTGAAGATATTTAAGGAGAGACTAATTTTATCGCAGGCAAATATGGAGCCCTCTTTTTACATCAGTTTTTGTGGGTGTCAACTAAATTGGTGGCAATTCAAATCAACGAATGAAAAACAAATGAATTCCAAAAATATTCACCAATAAAATGTGACATAATGAAATATAGATTTTAAGAAATATGTATGAAAAAAGTAGGTAAAAAAAACTAATATAGAATATTAGTCATATATAATATAATTTGTGTAATGATTTAAATCAGTGTGAAGTTTATTTATACAAAATGAAAAATATAAATAAAATTTTAAATTATGAATGTGTCAAATTAGCAAAATGTATTATTGCAACATAAATACATTCAAAATGTATTATTTTGTACACAGAGGGCTGGGGTATGTCATGTGCCTTTCAAAATTTAAGGCACGCTACTCAAAATAACACTCCATTTAATAGTACGTACTCCCTTTTCCCTTATCGAATACTACCTCCGTTCCATAATAAGTGTCACATTCTATTGCTTCGATTCGTCTTATAATAAGAGTCACATTTCACTTTTACTATAAAATGATAAGTAGATCTCATATTCACCACCAATTCTACTCATATTTAATTATAAAATTATTATATATAATTCAACTAATTTTTCTTTATATTTTTTAAAACTCGTGCTCACACTAAATGTAACACTTAATATGAGACGGAGGTAGTATGATTTATTTTTCTTTTTTTTTATTTCATTTAAAATAACTCATTACTAAAACTAAAAATTCCTTTATTTTTATTTTATTTCATCCGTCTTCCTTAATCATCATTGGAACAGAGAGAGTGGACATAAATTAATGAGGGAACATCTTTTTTGGTCCACGGACTTTGCCAAAGTATCATTTTAGGTCCGTGAACTTTGATAATATCATTTGAGGTCCGCCAACTATGAGTTAATATCATTCGAAGTACTTTTTTACTATTTCAAAGATTTTATGGACGAAAATACCCTCAATACCTTGAAGGGTACATATTTTTAATTAACTTATCGCATACTCATATTTTTCGACAATTTTTCTAAATATAATTTGGCCTTCAATATTATCACTTAATTTTGTGACATGCAAGAAAAGTTTATTCAACATTTTATAATTAAAGAATTTTAAAAATATTTTTGAGGTATGGATACATGTAAAATACCAAGGTCACGGTCAATAGACGATACTTGAATGTTGATATATTATTCAAAAATAATATCAATATATCAATATTCAAGTATCGTTTATTGACTGTGAAATTAATTTTTACGAGTATTCACATCTTAAAAATATTTTAAAATTCTTTAATTACAGTTGAAGAATGAACTTTTCTTGCATGTCACAAAAGTGATATTATTGAAGGTTAAATCATATTTATAAAATTCGTCAAAAATATATAGTAAAGATATTTATAAAAAAATATGAGTATGTGATAAAGTTTATTAAAATACCCTTCAAGGTATTGAGGGTATTTTCATCCAGAAAAACGTGGAAATAGTAAAAAAGTACTTCAAATGATATTAACTCATAGTTGACAGACCTAAAATGATATTTTCAAAGTTCATAGACATAAAATGATACTTTGACAAAGTTCGTGGACCAAAAAAGATGTTCCCTCTAAATTAATTAAACGTATTACGTGAACAGTAATACTAAAATGGAGTAGTAAAATACTCCATAAAACTACTTAATAATATAATTAATGTTGATGTCTAGGGGTGTAAATTCGGGTACCCGCGGGTACCCAAATCCGAAAATTCGGGTACCCGAATCCGAAATCTCAGAAATATCATATCCAATTCTCGACCCGTATGTGAATTCGGATACCATAATACCCGATGCGGGTACCCGAACCCAACTAATCGGGTACCCATAAACCCGGAATTATTATATTTAAAATTTATTCTTTTATATAAATAAAATTGTGATGAGAATATAAATTATTAAAAATAACACAATACTTATACTATTTATTGATTATAATTCTATATTATATAAAATAGACAAATAAACATTACTTAATTTTAAAATAAATTGTTTTTTGGTATAAATTGAAACATAAAGGAGATTAAAATAATTTTTGAAGACATTAAATGAACATGTAAATAAAATGGAGAAAGAATAACTAATTAACTACTCCATCCGTCCCAATAAATATGAAACATTTGGTTTCCGACACGGGACTTTATGCAGTGTTGTTTTGTGAGCTAATGAAGAGAGAGTAAAGTAAGTGAGAGGAAAAAGTAGAGATAGTGTTTTTTTCATTTTAGGAAAGGTTTCATTTTTAATAGGACAGACCAAAAAGGAAAACGTTTCATTTTTAATGGGACAAATGGAGTATATATTTTCAAGAGATAACAAATAAGAACATAAATAATGCAAAATGAACCGAACACGAATGTAAAGAAGTATTAAAGTCGAGATAATAGAACAATAAAATGTCAAAGCAAGCAAACTTAATCTAAATAATGTCAAAGCAACCAAACACAATCCAAATAGTAAACTAAGAACTTTATAACCCAAAATATTTATCATAAATACATAATTAATCGGGTTTAATCGGGTATTATTCGGGTACCCTAATACGGGTTTCGGGTACCCTAAACCCGAAGAATCCTAACATTAACTACCCAAACCCGTACCCAAACCCATAATTTCGGGTTTCGGATACCCAAAATCCGTCGGGTATTGGGACTGAGTCGGGAATACCCGAAACCCGCGGATTAAATTTTGAGGCCTAGTGATGTCACAAACTAGGAATTTAATTTACCCCATAATTTAACTTTGACTAGTACGAAATGACGAAAAGGCCCATGGCATTGCAAGATATTATCATAAAAAAAATGTGAAGTCGTCGTTTGTCATTTCGTATAGTTATCGAAGTAATCGGTGCAAACGGAATCCGTCTCTATACTACAGATCTAAATCCCCAATTTTTTTCACCTCCCTACTGCTCTTTCACTCGCGGAAGGTAATTACCCTAATCTACTTCTTCTCTCTGATCGGAATATGGAGTAACTTGCTCAAATTTGTGTGATTTGCTGTTTTATGTTCATTTCTGACGGTCTAGGTTTTAGGTTTCTGTTTTTTTTTACTAGAAATTGAATCGTCTGTTGCTCGATCTGGCGGTAACTATTGTTTCTTATCTTTGTGTCGCTTCTAATCTCAGTTTCGTTTCCTATCAAGCATATGGGGTTTAGCTTGTTTTTAGGAATAGCGTTAGCTGCTTTAGCTATCATCGCAAGGACATTAAGTTGAGAGAGAAGCTGAATTAGAAACTATTTGATTCGGATTGTGTTTGTTGATTGGGGCTAAGAAGCAAAATATATTGGATTTATCGTCAACCGTGATCCATGTTGGAAAAATATTGTCACTGACGTATTTGTGCATTTTACCGTAGCTAGAAATTGATCTTTCCACTAATTAATCTTGTTTATACTGAGTTTCCCTGTTTTATCATCTATCTATCTCGAATGGGAGAAAATGTGTTTCTGAAAGATAATTAACTAGTCTTCCTTTGCCAGATGAATTGAGAATTCCTGTATAGAGTACACATGTTTTGAATTTCTTTTACGTGTTGGATGCTTGACATGTCTTAGCTGCTACTCCTTATTGAACATTTATGATGGACTTGTAGGGTTTGGAAGTTGATTTGTCATGGAGGGAACCGGAGGTGATGGTCCCTCAGCAGCTGCTGCAGCACTTGACCAACGGAGGCATGAGCTGTCAAAACTTTTTCAGCATTATCTAGATAAATCTACCCCACATTCTCTTTATCGGTGGATTGGGACAGTTTGTTTGGTGCTTCTATATGCTCTTCGGGTTTATTATGTTCAGGGATTCTACATTGTTACCTATGGTTTGGGGATCTACCTTCTGAATTTGCTAATTGGGTTTTTGTCACCTCTTGTTGACCCCGAGCTGGAACCGAGCGAAGGACCTTCACTGCCCACTAAGGGTTCTGACGAGTTCAAGCCTTTCATTCGCCGTCTTCCTGAGTTCAAATTCTGGTGATTGGTCTAGCCTTTTAATGGTCTTTATTTGGAGTCATAAGATATTTTTTGTTAACTATCTGTGCCATGTTGCATGATTATGTTATATCATTTGCTTGATGGAATCCTGTGCCATGATCGAAATAACAGAGCTCTGTTAATAAAACTGTCCTCAAACTACATGTGTGATTAGATGAAAATCTTTCTAGATTAAAATAAAAGCATGCCAAGAAAGGATACTGAAGTGCCATGTAAAGTTCTGCTACCATTTCTTTGGTCAGACTGTTTTCCTGTGATCTTCTTGTCTTCTGCTTCTAGCAGTTTTTGGGAATGGAGTAGAAGAAGATCTTGTTTTATGATCGTAGCCCGTAGGGAACTAAATTGCTTGAAATTGGTGTTAGGCATTCAGAAGTTCTATCAGCTAATGATACCAACCTAACTATAGTTAAGTTATGGGATTTCATTGTCATTGCCGTATTTGTATTTTCTGCACGACTTTTATTGGGGTTTGTGGTTTCTTTTCAGAAAATTTTTAGTTTGATGTGGCATCATGGTCTTACAAGTGCATTTAAGAGGGCGTCGTTGTAACCACTTTTTGCATGTTTTGGCTAGTAGACATTTTGAATATACATGCCTAGACTTCTTCTATGTCCATTTCCCTCTATATATATCTACTTGTTTTTGACAGTCAAGCTGGAAACAAACTATATAGTAATTTTTTTAATTGAAACTATGGTGAAGATGGAATTAGATTTTTGTTGATTAGTTTTTTGTTCTGTCTTTTCAGGTATGCCATCACAAAGGCTTTCTGTGTAGCTTTCCTGATGACATTCTTTTCCATGTTCGATGTTCCAGTATTTTGGCCTATCCTATTATGTTATTGGATTGTTCTTCTTTTCCTAACAATGAAGCGTCAAATCATGCACATGATCAAGTACAGATACATTCCGTTTAATTTGGGGAAACAGGTGAGCTGCTCTCTTAAGCAAATTGCATAATATCTTACATATTGCTATTGCGTTATTAGGAAATTATCTGCACGTATCACTGAGGTGTTGTTGAGATAACAAGTATTTCATATAAAATGTATTTACCTATACAATGATTTTTATTTTGCAACAGAAATATGGAAAGAAAAAGCTGGCCTCCAGTGCCAGCAGCCCCCGAGACTGAACTTGAGTCAGTTTGTGATTTGATTAGAATCTAAGACTGGGATGAAGTGGGAAGATGGATTTGATTACAACGACTTACTCTATTTGTTTCTGTGAATTGTACTTGAAAATGACGGGTTTCTTAGGCGTATAGTTCAGTTGCATGCTGTTATTTGATCATGGCAGCAAACTGTTAATTGTGCTTGTAGAAGTAAAAGCATCATTTTGTTTGACATGCCACAGGGAGATTACCAGTTCTTTTATGATGTTATTTCATCTTCTTTATTAGGGGACTCAAACGCATATGCCTACATTTTATTAACAGATTATCTATTTTATTTCTGTTGATATGAATGATTGAATCATATGATCAACTGTGACATACTACTTAACATATGGATATAGCTCAATCTCGATTCAGCAATACTCCTTTGAAATTTAGGGCATTCAAACATCAATACAAGATGAGAAGCAAATGCGGATGTCTTTAAGAACTTGCATGACCGGATATTTTATGTTATTTATGTCTTCTATTTCTTCGCTGCACCTTATGCTAGAGTGGTAATCCACACGAGGCTCACGGAAAGATGATGAAAAATGTTGAATCTCTTTGTTGTTTAGATGGACGTTTGTTCGCGCTCAATTATGTTAATTTTGTTGGAGATGTCTTCGTGATTAACGATAGATCAAAGAAACAGAAGTCCTGTTTTGAGCTTGAGAAACTAAAAATAATAGTAGCACAAATGTGATCAAATGAATAAATTGAGAATTTGTAAACCTTTATTTATTATTCAAATTTTAGATCTCCAATGATCACGCCAAATCACTCATTTTAAAATTACAGGAATATTAATTGGAGTAGTTTATCAGGACACAAATAACATCAAATATCTTTCAAAATGAAGTAGGTGCTGAAATCTTTAGTACTGACTTAGAAGTGAAATTTAGGAGGTCATCTCACCAAAAAAGTGCAGTGATACTATATGAGAATCAATGATAAACCATTATTATTATTATTATTGACGACATTATTAAATTGATATAGTATGTAGATAATTAAATAAATTAGAAAAGAAGATAATAGTGACATTGTGAGTAGTACTAATTTTTGTAGTCATATTTTGGGCCTCAAACTAGTGCAGACTATATATTAGTAGCAATGCTTTTATGAAGGCCAGCAAAGTGCTCATTATTTAATAATGGACGAAATTACCCATGCCTTTTTCGTCGATATAAATTAGATAGTCATCTTTCACCTTACTTAAAACCCTACCTCAAGAGCCTCAGAATTCCAAAGCGCCTCCATATGCGAAAACGGATTTTGTGCTTCAATTCGCTATTCTTGATTTCAATTTGCTCATTGAGTTTAATTTCATTTTCCTGTTTTGCGTTGGCGCGGTGATGATGTGATTATATCTCGTTAATCTGAAATTAACTGAGGAAAATTATCAATCCATTCTTTTTGTCTGAGCGCCTCCTGTTTCTTTCCACGTTTTCCTTATTCTGGGGTAATTTTTTTTTATTAATCTTCAACTCCCATGGCTTATCAATCCACAGCTATTGTTTTTCAAGTGTTTCTGATTTTACCCATTCTTAAATAAATGAATTTGTTTTCAGTTTGAAAGAGTTCCAACTCCTCCTAGGTTGTAAATAATTGTAAACTTTAATGAATTTTTTCAACCCACACTGAGTAGACTTTAAATGAACTTGGTAGGGATTAGGTATTTAGATTTATCAGTTTTCCTAAGCTACAATTAGATATGTAGCATAAGAAATTTGGAAGCTATGCTATGTCAATTGAGTTATAGCAACTTTTTACTACCAATATGTTGTCATTTATAATGTGTCTTACATTTTTTGATTTTTTCACTTTCAGAGTGTCAGACCATTTCCAAATACATCTAAACTTGTGAAATGATTCCAATTTGATCTGAAATAGGATTTTTGCGAAAATAACAAGTTAATTTTGATTAATGACTTGTATATGCGCGATGATGATGTGATTATATCTCGTTAATCCGAAATTAACTGAGGAAAATTATCAATCCATTCTGTGTGTCTGAGCGCCTCTTGTTTCATTCCTCGTTTGTGTTTTGTTTTAAATTCTCCTGGTCTATCGTTTAATTAAGTACTCCATTAAACTTGATATAAATCTCGAAGACACTTATTCAATAGCTTAATTGTTTTATTCAAAATTAAGCATCTCTTTTGTTGCGCAAAACAAATGTAACAATACTTAGCAAAAACTCCTTGGTCTATGAAATTTAAGAGCCGCAATTTTAAATTTAATATAAAAATTGTATATTCTTATAATAAAATAAAAAATATAAGTAATAGAGAAAATACTATGTGCTACATGATTTAAAAGTACAATATATCGCGAACTTTAAAACTAGGTAGCAGATATATTGTGTTTCCTAAGTATAATTTTCAAAATTCACATTTTAAAGATAGTTATTAAATCTCAAGACAATCATGCACCACTTGGGTTCGATTTTCTCTTTCAAAAGGATTCGCGGCACCTCAAGCTTTGGTAAGGTACTGCGAAGGTACTCCCCAGGTGGGATACTTAGCTATAGCCACCTAATAAAATGGAGTCCGAGTTCATTAATTTTAATTGCAGTCAATTTGGTATCCACTAATTTAAAAACATGCTTTCGAGCTCATCTATCACCACGAAAATAATCGAGCCAATATAAATTCAGTCTATTTTAGTAAAATGAAAATTGGTAGCTCAGGTGTGCTTCGTGGATAGTGATTGGAACCGAAGACAGACATTTTTAGGACGTGTTTGATAAGTTAGTAATACCAAGATAGAGAATTATATATATACATTTCTATTTGTTTGATATCATATTTAAGCTTAACTCAAAACCCAATATAAGACAAGGGCTCTAATCATTCTTACTAAAATTATAACATTAACCATGTTTATGTATCCCACCAATTTGTCAAGTTAAGCCATATTATTTAATATAAAATACAATTTTAGACAATTTCTTTTCTATCAAACAATAACGGAAAAGAATCATATATTTGCATATCTTGACATGAAACCTGTATTTCTTATCTTGTTTTACATATCTTCTTATATCCCATCTTTTTTATCAAACGAGTCCTTAAGGTTGAACCCATGGCTTGAGACTGAGACAGAAAATGGGGTTAAATTTGAGAACTTTCATTCTTTTCCTTTGTTGTTTCGGAGAAAAAAGTACTCCCTTCGTTCTATAGTAATAGAGTCATTTTATCATTTCGTTCCATAGTAATAGAATCATTTCCCTTTTTAATAAAAATTAACACATTTTTTCACACCTATTTTATTCTCTCTTACTATTTTCTCTCTTCATCTCTCTACCTTTTTCATTTTCCACTTTATTAACACAATTTTTCTTAATTTTCGTGTCGGAAAGAAACGTCTCTATTACTATTGAATGAAGTGAGTAAATACTTGGAATTTATATAGGTTAGGTCGTGCGTTTTGTGTTTGTGAAGAAAAAAGATAGTACTATCAGTTGCAAAATGAAATGAATAATTTGTAATTTAATAGGAATTAAGAATTATAATTAGGTATAATTAATTACAATTAGTAATTTAATATAGTTAAATTGCAATCACCGTCTATTTTTTGACGGTTCTGTTAAGTGAGGATCGATTCAGGTCCGAGTTTATTTGTGAGGGACTAAATAATCAAAATGATAATGTTAAGGACCGAATTGATAAAACGGTCATATGTTAGGGACCACATTTCAGCTTTCCTCCCGCAAATATGTATGTAAAGCGGTGATGGTGAAAAATGGAAAATTCAAACACGAAAGCCGCGTACTTTATACCTTCACCAATATGAATGCAACACGACTCAAAGCAAATAAAAGTAATGACAATCATCAAATGAGAAATATCAAACATCAATTTCACTTTCTGTTCTTCAATCTGCAACCACACCACGCATATTTGCATCCATTCAAAGCTCAAAAGAGGAACAAAGTTGAGAAATGGAGACCTTAATGGAGGAGGAAGAGTACAACTGGAGAGAAGTGGTTCTACCTGAGCCGGAGCTCGATCGAGAGACCGGAGAGAGAAGGAGGGGCCGCGACATCATCATCGCCGTCGATCACGGCCCTAATAGTAAGCACGCTTTCGATTGGGCCATCACGCACCTCTGCCGCCTCGCCGATACCGTCCATCTCGTCTTCGCCATCTCCAGTACATCTCATTTTTCACTTTTGTGCGTTTTTTTGTTGTGGTTGAGAATCTCACGTTGTTGTGATTGGTGATTGTTGATTCTAAGGTTTGAACAACCAAATTGTGTACGACATGACTCAGGGGCTCATGGAGAAGCTCGCAGCCGAGGCCTTTGAGGTTGCTATGGTGAGTCCATACGATTTACTCATATATTTTTAAATACTTGGTAGTATAATCCTGTTGATGGTTAGCATTACTTGAAATCGAGTGAAATATTTGATAGCCGCCTAAATAAATCATGTCCGAGCTCTCATTGATTTTACTTGTTATGCTGTCAATTTGGTAACCACTTTAAACATGTTTTTGAGATCATCTTATGTGAAACCTATTATGTATTTGTCTATGGTTTGCTATAGCTTAATGGTATTACTCCAATCCAATAAATTGTGTTGCATTGGATGAAGAATGGAAGTATTTTGGGGCCTAGTATTCCACTTAGCTCTCCTTTAAAGGGATCTCTTGAGCAAAATATATGCTTCATGTCATTTGCCATTGATTTTTGTGAGATTGAATATGATATTAATCATGTATAGACTCATTTTTTGTTTACTTCATCACTTATGCACATTAATTAAGACATGTTCATAAGAAATAAGTAAGATTCTATTTATGATCTTCTAATTTTATAATTCAAACATGTAAACATTTTCATGGAAATAGGTAAAGACAAAGGCTAGGATAGTGGAAGGAGATGCAGGGAAGGTAATATGCAAGGAAGCAGAGAGGTTGAAGCCTGCTGCTGTAGTTATGGGCACCAGAGGCCGAAGCTTGATTCAAAGGTTTATCACACCCTTTTCTCATAAATGTCCTTCCATGATAATGCTATTAACTTGACATTCATTTCATTTCATACTCATATGCGTGTTCTCTTTTCATTATGTTTACTCCAGTGTAATACAGGGTAGTGTAAGTGAATATTGCTTCCATAATTGCAAAACAGCACCAATTATAGTCGTTCCTGGTAAAGGTATACTTGTAACCATACTCAGAAGTATCATATTAACTTATATGGAGTATAAACTAAACACACTCAGTAGTTCTAAAAGTATTTTTTGGTAATCACAGATGCAGGGGAGAAATCTGTGCTGTAATGGATCATAAGCAGGATGAACAGCTTAAGGATCGACAGAAGCATGCCTATGGTGATTGTACCTCTTCTAGTGAAGGCAGGATTTCTTTCTGTTGGATGTGGACTTAGGAATAAGATTATGATTAGTTAATTAGTTTGATGTTTGTAATATACTGCTTATCTCTGCTCATGTATATTAGTTTGGCTATAACTATTTTATTGTACAATAGTGGAGTGTAACTAATATTCTTCATCGATTTGTGGCAATGTTTATGCCCTTGAATACTCATTTTGAGTGCATTTTGTTAGTTCAATCTTGGTTTTGATGGAGTGGCATGATTTTGTTTCATCTTCATGTTCCAACCCGTATCCCTTTTCACATCATCAGCATGCCTGCTATATTTTGATTTACTAATATCTTTTATCCAACCACCCCATGGAGGCATGCAACTTATATTTTGATTAATTATTTAACAGGATTTGATCTCAGAAATGAGAAAGACTAGTCCCAAGATTTCTATAAATCTAATTATTCTTTCAGGTTCTCACACAAGCTGTGAATGCACTGACCAGTTGAGGGGGTGTACAGCATCTTCACAGCCATTAGAATCTAGTTTTATAACTTTTATAGTTGTAAGCTGTCAACATTGAGAAAGAAGTTTTTCAAGAGGGGAACGGCCCCATGACAGCGACTAGGCAAAAACTCGCTTTCGTTTCTTTATCCTTTGAATTTTGTTTTCTTGATGAAGTTCTGAAGCAGGAAAAAATCTCTTTCACCATCCGTTGGGGCATAGAGAATCATAGAGATTTTGAAGATAATACGAAGCCAGGTCCAGCCTTTACCTTTTTCCACATGGCTTGAAAATGAAGGTGATATTGGTGCCCTTTTGAGGTCCCAAAGTGGAGAACTACTCTGCAAGCCGTAGGATACAGGTTGGCGTCTCAACCGTCTCAATTTAATTTTATGCCTACCACTAATATCATCCCCCCACCCCAAATGAAAAGAAAAAAAAAGTTATTAGGAAAAGAGATAAAGGAATGTTTACAGTATGAATTGAATTGGTCATTAAACCATGTTATGAATTATGATTGAGTCCTACTGTTGTACAGTATGTGTTTATAAAACATTTCCTGTTAAATTTCTGTTTTCCAAAATCCCCAGCTTTCACAAATTTCTATGTAGCTTGGGATAAAAGATGCTCTGATAGGCCTGATTGCTGTCAGACTTGACTGATTTCTACCCAGTTATCTTTCTTCATATTAATCATTGTGTTATGATACTTAAAAGACTGCACACTACAATGCATTCTTGGCCAATCAATTTCATCATTTTCCTTGAGTCAGTCTTGGGAATCATGATTACATGCCTGATATTCTATTGCTTAATCATGTTAAATACCGTAGCATTCCGTGATGTTTTTTTTTTCTTTTCCTAAAGAAAGAATCTTTGATGATTGTTGAGCCGATCATGGGTGGAAGTTGTAGCATAGGGTAAAGATTTAGTTCAAGAGTTATGCGGCTAATGGATTATGGTCTACAGCTTTGTAGCTATTTCTTGTAATGGCCTTAAATCTGTATCTTTAGTAGTACTAGAAAACTTACAAATACTTTTGCTCCTATCATAAAAACTATTGAAACTTTGCAGCTCATTTATGGCCAGTCCCCACTACTCCACAACAACGGAAAAATGGGACAACTGAGAAGAATCAATGAGAAATTGCCTATCGTTTTCTAATTATGAGGTCTGATAAATGGGATGTCTCGTTCTCCTCTTCCAACAGGAACACCATGTTTTACTGGTTCATTGTTCTCTTCCTATCATTTCATTAAAAAAATACTATAAGATTGCTTTCAGGTTTAATTCATACACCACCACTTGTTCAAGTTGATGGAATTGACCCTTTTGTACTGTTTTTACATGAATTCCAATCTTTTGATGTTACATTGATTCTTAACATGTTATACATGAATAGTTTGCCCTCTTGTTTGGCTTGCTTCTACAAAGATGTCAACTTTAAACATAAGCAATGTCTGTTTGTATGAGAAGATTTCAACATCAAGGGAAATTTAATACAAAATTGGGCTATCTTTCATTATCTTTACTAATCATCATCATCATTGCTAATATTGTCACTAAATATACACGTAGATGCAATATACACAATACGTAGCTTCTGAAGGGCGAGGGGATATGGGGATCAGAAACACTTTGAATTGGACTTTGTTCAATTCAAGAATCTGTATATTTGACTCACATCTCCAGCTTTACATGGTTTGCCTCCAGAAAACCTGAAAAAAGAAGAAGTTAAGCTTATGGATTTATATTCATCTAGAACTGTAGATAAGATTGAATGTGAAATAACTAGTGAAGTCAAGGTGAAAACTTAGATGTATATCTCTGTGGCAATGCACTAAGGAATTATTGGATCATTGTTTCATTTTCAGTGGAAGATGGGAAAAAAGGATAAGGTTTAGCAACTGCACTGTTTAGGACCACATGACTTTAGTTAGCTCTGTGTTGTGGGGTTAGTATGGTCTCTTATTGAGTGCAGCAATATCCTATATGCTTAATTTGTGTAAGCCACCAGAGACACCAAAGCGTAGCTTGAAAGACATGTCTATGTACCTGTAATCTGCTGAGAAATAAATGGTGTAGATCTTCCTTGTTGGTACTCCATACTGTAGAGATTACGTAACTCATCCTCCCATGTTACTTGCTGAATTTGCTGTTCATGTGTAGTTGCTTTGTCAGACATCTTGAGATGCAATGTTTTAACCATTTCAAGTAACAAAAATATTAGAGAACTCACATTCAAGTTGGATGAATCCAGAAATGATTGCTGGACTGTTATAGGGGCACTTATGGTTCTCCGAAGCGTGGCATCCATTGGATCCACCACCATTTCTAGACCCGAACCGGAAACTTCTTCAACTGATGTATTGAATTGAAGGTGGGGATGATCAGGCTCCATTGCCGGAGGACAAGCTGGAAACATCTGTGGGAAGAAATTCAGTTGGATTGTGCTTGACAAGTACTACTATAACACTTTATATCACATAAATGTTGCATTGAAGTCTGTGTTGTCGATAGTTTTTACCTCTTTAAGTATATAGTTCTCGATGTCAAAATCCAGCCTTGGATTGATTGCAGCTAATTTCATTGACAAAAACTGGCAGATAGAAAGTTTTGGTTTTAATATTACGATGATGATTGCAAGAAAATGGCAACTGATGTATGTATCTGTTTCATCATATCTATATACCTCTACTTGTCTTTGCAGAGATTGGACATAGTTGATGATCTCATCAAGCATACCGGCTTTCCCAGTCACCTTGTTGCACCCGGGCACCAAATCTTGCAGGTATTTCATTCTCTCACTTATTTTCTCTCGCCTAACCTGGATCAATCAAAGCCAATCCATCAGAAAAAAAAGTGCAAGATATTTTAACTTATGAAGTGAAGGTTATTTTTTTTTCTTTCTTTCTTACCCTTTCAGCCAAGCTATGGCTGTCAGTTGCTTGGCCGCGACGCGCACGGACGTGGATGTAATCGGTCTTGGGCGCGTCGCTCGCCTTCTTCGCATTAGCAGATGCCCCTTTGCTGTTCTTGTTAGCCGAGGTGCTAATAGTGGTGGTGGTGCTTTTACTGTTGCTGTTTTGCTCTGTTATCTTAGATTCCTCCTCTGCACATCCCTTCATCTTCTTCTCCTCTGCAGCTATCTGATTACACCACAAAACACATTCTTGATCAGCAAATTGGATCAATTCAAAATAAAACCAAACAAGAAACAGAGTTATGTATATGTATAATATACCTTGGGGCTTCTGTCAGCCTTCCTTTTCTTGCAGCTCTCTTTCCCGGCGGCCGAGTCGACACTCGCTGCTGCTGCCACATAGGGAGGGCAGCTGACCGTTCTTGGGAGAGCGGAGCTCATTTGGAAGTCTGTTGTGCCACTCCCATAATTCATGAAGCGGCGGAAGTCATCGTGCTCGACATCGGGGTCTGGCTTCATGGCGCCGCCGTTGAGCACGAGATCGGAGAGGGCTTGATCGCCGTGGAAGCCTGAGAAGGAGAGGTGGTCATTCCCATTGAAGTAAGGTATTGGGTGGTGGTGGCTGAGGTGTTCCTGCTGCTGCTGCTGCCACTTGAGGCGGGAGCGCTGGCGCTCGAGCACGCTCATTTCGCAGTTTTCGGACGTGGAGTTGAGGCAATGCAACATCTCCGGCAATCCACTGTTCATTAGCTAGTAAGGTTTTTGGGTTGAGAGTGTTTTCATCAAGGGGAAGTGTTATGTGAGGGAAAAATGGTGTGGTGTGGGCATTGGTTATATACGGGGATAGAAGTAGTTAGGGAAAAAGGGCATTTAAAAAAAAAGATTTGTTTATTTGGTAGAGAGAGAAGGCATAATTGAGGGAAAGCCGCCGGGAAGTCGGATTAAGACAGGCAGCTGACATATCGAAGCCGGAATAAATGAATAGGTGGTGGGGGCAGAGAGGCATGGAATGTAACCACAAGCAGAAGCCATGGTGTGTGGGGCCCAGGGAGATGTGACTAGCCACGTGGGCGTGTCTGATGGGCCACATCCACTGTAGGGGCGAGGAGGCCCTATATCAGGTTATTGGGACTTAGATTTGACACTCTTGATTATTGTGGGATAATTGTTGGTTGCCCACAATTATCACTCTTACAAATTTACAATCAATTTTGTGTCATTTCTATCATACCTTTCTATTATAATTCATCAACTTACAATTTTTTTTTCAAAGCTGATCTGGAAAAATAGATATGATGTTAGTGCTGCTTTGATCAAAATGATATTGTTCCAATTCCCATCTAAAATTTTGAAAAATAGAGATATAATTTCCACATCATCACCGACTCCTCGTCTTTGATGATTGAAGGAGGGAGGTGAGTGCCATTGTCTTTGATCATTCAAGGACTACAACAAGGCTGAAAGGCAGTAGAGAGTAGTTGTGGAGATTTGAGACAAAGAAAGCATAGAGCAAGAGATGTCACATTGTGAGGAGGGAAAGAGGGAGAGGAGAAGGTGAGTTTGTGATGATGTGGATATAGTTTAAAACAATGTCATTTTGATAGAAATGTCATTGTTTTATTTTCTTTATCATTTTTTTTATTTTGAAAATCAACTTCGATTTTTCGGGGTAAATTGAGTTCAAAAGAAAAAAACAAAACAATTGAAAGTTTATTTATGGACAATAACCAATTTCTGAAAGTTATGGAACAAATCTGAATTACCAAAAATTGGTAATTATCCTTAGATTATAAAAAAATAATAGGGTAATTATGTATAAGGAAAACCATGATAAAATGTTTGTTTTGACTTTTGAGACTGAAATATCTAAAACATCATTTTACTTTTCAATAAAGTTAAATTAAGTGTTTTTCCTCTTCCTCTTTCCAGCTACAGTGATATGTTTCATTTCTTCAATTGTCATATGCATAAGCATATCATCATCAAAATTCTAAACCACAACCAATCAAACCATGAATTCAATTTCACATTTATCTACAATTGATAGGATAAAATCATAGAAAGTCACTTTGCCGTTTACACAACAACAAATAACAAGTTCGAATTTCCCCATATGACATAGTTTAAGAAACCTTAGCGTGTTTATTTTGCTGAAAATGATGCTGGAGAGTAATTTGTCGGACTATTTGACGACGGGCTATTTTGTCGGTAATTAACAACAAATTATTATCCATACATAAAGCCCACTCTTTTTATAGTGTAATATTATTTGGGATAGTATAATTTACATATAATTTTTTTATTTGGTCATTATTTATTATTCTATTTTATTTATTGTCTTCACAAATCACAAATATATATTGGTCAAATACTACTAATACCAGTACTATTTTCTAATTGGGAAAGTATACTACAAATTAGGACATCCCGATAAAAAATAGTGGACAATTATATTTGTGCGATGGAGGGAGTTTTTCGTTTCATTTATGTGCATCCAATCCAACCTAGTTAAATTGTGTTTACATAGTAATAACACTTAGATAGCTCAATTCGAGGGTGGACCACGGTGTGTAAATTTTCTACAAAATCGTTGTCACTAGACAACCATAATCCAGTACAGATTTCATATCCTTTTCACATAATTTTCTTATATTATTAAATTTCTATTTCTCATTCGCCTTTTCTTAAAAATGACGATGACATCTTTAATCATATTTTTATGTTGCTGTCTGCCCTGGTCTCGTATTATCATGTAATTTATTTTATTAATTTAAATTATAAATACCAAATGAGAAAAAAACACACAAATTAAAACAACGTATATTATCTCTAGATTCTGAAAACGACGCTGATATATATGTCACATTCATAATGGTGCAATTAGATATAAGTACGTTGTTTGTTTTTTTTTTTTTTTTTTTAATTTCAAGTCATAAATATGTTGTTATCACTCGCGATTTGAAAAGGTAAATATACTTTATTAATTTTAAAAATCACTATCAAATATGATTAGGGTTTTGCTCTAAGACAACATTTTTTGTTATTCAAGATACAAGTGTTGTTATCACCCGCAATTATGTAAAGTAAACATACTTTATTAATTTTAAAAATCACTATCAAATATGATTAGGGTTTTGACTCAAAGACAATTATATGTTGATTATATTTCTGAAAGAAATGTCAATCACAAAGAATTGATAAGTGAGACCACTTGATCGTCAACATACTTTTCCAAATTCAACTTGACTATCATCAACATAATTAATTTTGCTTTGAAGATCCGAATTATTAATGACATATATGGATATGAAAATGTTTGTGTGTGTATAATGTATTTGTGTTACATGCCTTGTATCTTAGGCAATTTGGTAGTTAGTTTTGCAAGTGACTTGTCATAACTTTGGATAAAGTGGGTAATTATTAATAATTTTCTTCCACATATATTGAAGTAGACATTACAGCAATCTCTGTAGAAATAAGGCCACCTATGTTGTCAACTCTCTCTCTCTCTCTCTCCATATATAATAGAGATATAATTTATATATCATGGTGGCCTATTGAAATTGTTATAAGTTGAAGCCTGGTTTATGGGATTGACTCAAACCCTAAGGGGTGTTTTTTAGTTACGTTTGAAGATCACATAAACTGATAAAAGAAATAGAATAATTCATTATTTATCTTGAAGTTTGACCTTAACCCTAGTGGTGTTTAATTTATTAGAATGTTGAAATATGGATTGTAGAGATTGACCTAAACCTTAAAAGGTGTATTTACTTTTTTGTGAATGATAAGATAGAGGATTAGCTAATTTTATTCCCAAAACTAGGGTTTCTCACACTCCCTATTTACATTAATAAGTGGTCAAATCAGTTCGACTGGTTGAACCATGAACTAATAATTTCATCGATTCACTTACTTGTTCGGTTCTTAAAATATTGGTGGGCACCATGGGCATTGAGTCACTAATGAGCCTAAGGTATCCAAAACCCAAATGGCAAATGGGACCTGTCCCTATCTCAATTCTTCTATCACTTTCCATGGAACTAATATCCCTATACCACTAGTTTCTATTTTATTTATATCAAGTTTTCTTTTCATTTTATTTTATTTTCCTTGACTCCAAATTATTCTCGTCTTTATGCTTTTATTGCCCTAGAGCCCATGTACAATGAACTAATCAACAGTGCCATCATTTTGCCAACCATGGACTCCAACACCACTGTTTGTAAAATTAATTACACATAGTGAGTGTGTGTGAGATGCATAAAAACATTTCCAAGAACCCCACATAAGTGTTTAGTCTTTTTCACAAAGATTATATCGTATATATAAATTGAAAACAATCATTATATATTAGAAACAAGATTACTTGTATAATTAAAAAGTCATGATTGATTCATTCTAATCTTGGATGAATTTTTGAATTCAAAAAATACTGACAGGTTTTTGTTTTGGAATATTTTACATCTGCAGATAGTCATGTAATTATACAGCCAAATCTAGAAAATCCTATGAAATCTGAAGTAGTGTTAGTTAAATTTGAAATATTTTATAGGCTCTTATCTTATCTTCTAGGGATGAAACAAGGGCAGGAAATAATAAAGGATATAAAGTTATGGAATGTGATAAGGGGGCATGAAATTATTAGGTTAGCAGCAGATCCAATGTTCCAAATTCTCATTCAAAAAAACTACTATAACCCAATTTTAATTTCACCCAACCAAAAATATACTACTATTACTATATATTTGCATTCCTCGTGGGAATTTATACATGCGAAAGAAAATCAGTAGAAAATAAATAATTGTATGAGAGATAATGAATGTCGCTATGGGTGTCCATGATTCAAGAGCTGGTCCCTTAATTTTCAGGATCTCAAAATATCATATTATTATTATTATTATTATTATTATTATTATTATTATTATTATTATTATTATTATTATTATTATTATTATTATTATTATTATTATTACATACACATATAATTTAAATTGGAACTGGTTTTCTCATTTTCAGCATCAAGTATCTAGTTTAGATGTATTTTGAGAAAATGGATGTATATGGTCGAACTTCATTTATGATAAAAGAAATGGACACACGCACAGAGTTGTATTATTGAAGCATTGTGGTGTTAGACTTGAAGTAATTTGTAGTGAGGCCTTTATATTATTATTATTATTATTATTATGATTATTATTATTATTATTATTATTATTATTATTATTATTTAATACTTTTGTCAAATATAAACTTGCTATTGACATGTACACTTCTCTCTTTTGGATTGTCAAAAATATAGACTTGCCACATTATAAATGTAGTTTTTATGTAATCAAGACTCGTTAAAAAGTGCATGTCCTAATACATATTAAACCAATTAATCTATTTACCATGAATAGTTTGTATTCGCCTGTAAAACAATAATACCTATATAAGAGCACAAACTTATAAGAGAGTAAAACTTATATCTTCGTTATATAGAGCATCATTTTTAATGGTGAATTATTCTAGTTTTAAACACTACAGTTCACAACCATCCAAGGATTAACATAATAAAACACCCACATATTTTTCATTTAAACTCCTAACTCAATACGAGCAAATAGGTAAATGCATAGTATTTTTGTGTACTAATATACTTATTTGTATAAAAAATCATCTGTCCACAGTTTTAATTTTTAATTCTAGTTGAATACTCGTTTTCGAACAACCTAAAATTCCGCACACTACCATTGAATATTATGTCATGTAACAAAAAAATCTTCTATAGGAAATTGAAACCCCACTTAGAAAAAGAAAAAATAAACCCACTTGCAGCTTTTTCATCATTTCCAATTATATAAATACACGTACACTAATCTGTAGCATATTTGTATTTCGTATGCCAATATATATATATGTGATAAAAATATGTGCGTGCCTTTTTTTTGAGGCTATAAACTCATGATCAGAAATCCTGCAAACTTTGAAACGGTTTCGGCTCTTGGCAAGTGTAAAACGGAGACCAATTCAATGATTTTGATACACGTTTTGTGACATCCAAATAAGGGTATAATTAAATGTAATTTTAAATTCTAAACTATAGGAGTGGTATGTTTTTTGTCAACAAATCTAAACTTAAAAAGAAATTTATATATGAATCTCAAATAACTATCGCTTTTGTATCAACGGCCATGTTTGGTTGGTGGAAAAATAAAGTTGGCAAGAAAAATGATTTCTGGGAAAATGAATCCCGGGAATATGCTTCCTAGTAACTTTACTTTCCTGTGTTTGGACAATATCAAGATTTTAAATTTATATTTAATTTAAACACCAAACTAAAAATATATTTATTATTTTCTTTTTTATAAAAAAGAATAACATTGTAAAATTTTTAATAAATTTTTAATTATAATAATAATTATTATATTATTATATTTATTATTACGATGGATTGTTTAAATATGAATTATCCATTATAGGGGAGTGATCAATTGATAACTCATCATTTACTTGCTAACTACAACTAATTTAAGGCCATATGATTTTAGAAAAAGTGGTCTACAATTTGCCACGTGTAATTTTTGTTTTTATTAATTAAATAAAAAAAGATAAAAAAAACTCCACATTAGGGTTTTGGATGAAAATGTCAATATAGTGTTTCGAAAATATCAACACAATGCTTTAAGAATGTTAACTCATTGCTTATATTGACATTCTACATGTATTATATTGACATATTTTATATAGTATGTTGACATTTCTGCTGTACGAAAAAATTAAAAAATTTTGAAATTTTTTTCAAATTTTGACGTCGGAAAATATGCATGTAGTAGGATATCGTTGGAATTCTTATAAAATTATCTTTAATTTAATATATGTTATATGAATTTAAAGTTTTGGAATTTCTTTTAAAATTTAATTATAACTAATTTTGTAGTTAATTGACATTAATACCCCTATTGATATTTTTTGTGCATGATATTAATAATCAAGGGTTGAATGATCTTCACCTTTGATTTAAGAGTGAACTACAAAAATAGTCCTTGGACTATGTATTTATCTCGCCAATGAACCCTGGATTTTAAAAATATCCCCAAACAACCCTGGACTAAGCGTGTATCTCGAAAATGGTCCTTTTTCACTGTTTCGTGACGAAAATACCCTTTAAGGGGGTTTTGGAGGGTTTGGACAATTTGGTCTTTTTACATTTTAAATCTGATATTATTTTAGTTATGTACTAAATCTGATATTATTTCAAAATTATCATTCTTCTTTCCTTTTGACATTCTTCACTTTGTTTCTTTATTTCAATATTAGATATAATTTTATAAAATTAAATTTTAAAATTCTATTTTTAAATATCAATAAATTTTTTTAATTATTAAAATTACTATTAAATAAAAAATTAATAGTTTTAATCAATATTTGATAATGTCTAATATTTAATCAATAAGGTACGACAACGCCTTAGTTTTAATCAATATTTAATAGTTTTAATCATAAATAGATCATATAACACGATTTAGTCAACTTCATAATATTTTTAGTCAAATTCTCCTATACATTATATGCATATTTATTTCGGAATAAATCGTGTTATATGATCTATTTATGATTAAAACTATTAAATATTGATTAAATCTAAGTTGTCATCGTACCTTATTGATTAAATATTAGACACTATCAAATATTGATTAAAACTATTAATTTGTTATTTAATAGTAATTTTAATAATTAAAAAAATTATTGATATTTAAAAATCGAAATTTAAAATTTAATTTTATAAAATTAAATCTAATATTGAAATAAAGAAACAAAGTGAAGGATGACAAAAGGGAAGAAAAATGATAATTTTGAAATAATATCAGATTTAGTACATAACTAAAATAATATCAGATTTAGAACGTAAAAAGACCAAATTGCCCAAACCCTCCAAAACCCCCTAAAAGGGTATTTTCGTCACGAAACAGTGAAAAAGGACCATTTTCGAGATAAACGCTTAGTCCAGGGTTGTCTGGGGATGTTTTTAATGTCCAGGGTTCATTGGCGAGATAAACGCATAGTCCAGGGACTATTTTTATAGTTCACTCTTAATTTAAAAATTTAATGCCTATCATTTAGTTGTAATTAACAATTTAGGGGTGAGTTAGCAATATAATACACCATTCCATCATAATATATGCTAATATAATTATAATTATAGTTACATGGAGTATTATACCCATTTATTATAATAATAAATATAATAATTATTATACTATAATTATAATATTTACAGATATTAAAATTGAATAAATTTTATAAATTAAAATTGATCTATGACTTTATTGATTAATTATTAACTTATAAAATATAATAATTATTATTTATTATATAATTTATATTATATAATTGTATTTTAATTATTAAATAATAAATTATTAGGTACTATTATGAATTATTATAAAATATAGTTATAATTATGATAATTTTAATTATAGTTACTTATTATAGAGAAATGAAGTATGATTTATAATTTTAAAATATTTTTAAAATATTGTAATTAATAATAATAATAATAATAATAATAATAATAATAATAATAATAATAATAATAATAATAATAATAATAATAATAAAACTATACTATATTGCTTAAATATGTAAGAATCCTAAAACTGGGAAAAAGAATACTTAAGAAAAGTTAGGATTCAGAATCATGGAAAGTTATACTAACAAGTTATACTAACTTTCCATGTTCTCGGATTCCGATTACTTTCTCAGTTTGATTAAAAATCAAAACAAATACAGGAATTTAAAATTTAAGGAATCAGATTACTTTGTCTCTACAGAATCCTGACAACCAAACATGGCCAACATGTTTTATGTTCATCTTCCAAAATTTAATTATTTAGGCCATAAAAAGATATCTATTTTTTTATCAAAATATGACACCATTTCCGCAAGCGGAATGGGCACATTGTTTTGAAGAAAATGGTTAGGAGACGTAGTTTGATTTAATAAGAGTACTTACTAATTAAGGGTCTCATATTAAAAAATGTGATTTTTTTTTGGATGTTTCAAAAAACAAAATGTTAGTACTATATTCTTAGGGATACCAAAATTGTGCTACGTACGGTATGGGGGGGTGGGGGGGTGGGGTGTTTGTTACTTATTTGGGATATACTCCTGTTTAAATCTTTATCTAACTGATCTTTAGTATTAATTTATCAAAAAAATAAATATGGTCATACTAGCTGGAAAGTTTATTGCACAAATTTTTCTCAGCAATTTTCTTTACTCGTATAAAAATTTCAATAAACTTATAATGATTTAGATGAATATAATGGAGTATAAATAAAGTGGATCGTGTAAACTACTCCCTCCGTTCCACTTTAGGAGTCCCGGTTGAGTTCGACACGGATTTTAAGAAATGTAAAGGAAAGTTGGTGAAAAAAGATAGTGGAATGTGAGTCCTACTTTTTTATATTAGTTTTATAATAAAATGTGAGTGGAAAAATATTAGTAGAGTGGCTTAATACCATTTATGGAATATTCAAACCGGGACTCCTAAAGTGGGACACCCAAAAATGGTAAACCGGAACTCCTAAAGTGGGACGGAGAGAGTAATAAACAGTTGATTCATAATGTAAGAGTCAGAATATTAGGTCGATTCTAGATTAAAGTTGAGTTGAATTATGAGATTTGTTTATTCAAATATCTAAATTATAAATTCAAATTGAATCTAGTCTAATACTTTGAATCCTATATTTTTCCACAGCATTGAAATTATTAAAATCGGCCAAGTTGTATGTTAAAAATAGAAAGCAGAGGTCTCTGAGTCATGGGATTCAGTGTTGGAGTTCCATTTATGTTAATTTGCCAATTTCCAAGATTCAACAGAGTGCATGCTTTTTGTCAAATAGAATACTGTAAAATATTTTTATATTTGTATTTTCTTGAATGATACTAGTATAAAATACTTAATAGTTTAATCGTTTTATGATTGCCTTTAGTCATGTATTCAATTTCCTGCAAGGATAAATTATAAAAAATAAATCAAATCGAGTGAATTACAAATAAAAAGATTCACCACAAGTCTCTTTTTCTGTTCATTAAAAATATTCCTTTTATTTATATTACAAATTGATTGAGTACGACTTAATTTTGTTCATATATAAACAAAATAAAATAACTAGGGAACTAATTTAAAATAATCATTCAAATTTTAAGTATTACTACTATAATACTTAAATAATTTTAAAATATTTAATTATAGAAGTACTAAGTCATTAATGGGTTTAGAGGCAAAATAGGAAAAGATGAATGCTGTGATATTTTTTAAGAAAAAATGGTATAGAATAAATAGACTTTACTTCTAAGAAACGTATTGTGTGTATCGATAGCAATATTAATTAATAAGTACTCCACTTAGCTGCGAGTTAGTTAAGCAGTTACTTCTTGAAAATAGTATTTAATAGTTTTACAAAAGTCATAAATATTTAATTAGAAGATGTCGTAGAGCGTTGAATAATATTTCCAGTCATTTTATTAGAAGACCCACGTACTATATATACAATATTACAAGTTTTAATATAGAATTAAATGAAAATATAAAACCGATTAAACTCTTATAAAACCCCAATTCTTTTTTAATATTGAACGAAATGAACTGTTAAAAACAAACACGTTCAAACACAAAATCGAATTATTTCTGCAAATTTTATAATAGGAACGTTCTGGAACCCTAAAATTATTATAAATTCAGTAGTAATATAAAATAGCTAGTTAGTTGTCATATCATAATAATAACTAAATTTTAAATTATTTTTCTGTTTTTTTATGTATATTTTATAACTAAACTTAGTCGAAAACTTAATACATGAAAAAATAAAAATAAAAATAAAAATAAAAAATAAAAGTTGAGAAGCATAATAAAGTTGAATTGTGGATAAACTTGAAATGGGCCGTACCTCTCTTTCCAGCTGGGAATCGACATTTGGGCCCATTATAGAGACAACCATGACAGTTTTTAATATTGTATGATATAAATATAGATAGAGATTTAGTACTAGTAATAAATTTAGAATAAGATCTCATATTCTTAATGCAGAATTAAGATCAAATATTAATAAATTAGAATGTTGAAATCAGATAGTTGTGAATAATGCCATGTGACAACCTATTATGATAACTATGGATGATTTTGATAGTTAATGCAAAAATGGGTTATGGAAATAGTAGCACGAATCCGTGAGATATGACGTTTTTCCGCAATTAGCGTTGTATTATTAATGTATACTTATTTGATATTATGTTGAATTAAAGTTAATTTTATAATAAACAATATTTTCAAATTTGAAATGACATCTTTCTTTTTCTAATGACGATCGATACCCACTTTTTAGCTTATAAAATTTCCCAAAACTCAATATGAATTATTTCCACAAAGTATATATCAAATTAAATTCTTATTAAATCATAATTACAAACACTCACATGGAATTTTTACTTAAAAAATCGAGTACATAACTATCTTAGCCTATTTGTGTATATTGTAAATTCAATGTTATAACGATGAGTTTGTTGTAGAGTTTGTTTGACAAATTACAGGCTTTTCATATATTTTTTTATACACTCTCCGCCCGTGCCCATGTGTCTCATATTCCATTTTCTGTTAGGTAAGATATATAATGATGATTTATGACTTAGGATTAGGGAATCCTTATTAGAAGACTTGGATAACTTAGAATCGTATAAAATACTTTCAGATCAAGTATTTTGAGTGCACAAAATCTATGATCGGATAAGACTAAGTTTCCCTTAGATGATTGTTCATTCTCTGATCTGTATTTAATCAAAAATCAGCCTAAACCGTCGACAATTAACTGCCAAGGCAGTTAATTAACTAAAACTGATTCCAAACTGTTAATAACTGTTTAAAAACTGTTAAAACAGTTAATTCAAACACTAAAATAAGATAGAACAAGCTTCTAATGAAGCAGCCGAATTGTTTAGAAATTAAAGTGATAAACACTAAAATTCCAACATTCTTCCTTAGAATTAAAGTGCTAATACACTAAAATTCCAACATTCCTCCCCTATTTTAGTGGATTTATAAGCATGATCAAATCAAAAGAACAGAAAACAAAATTATGCATAAATGAAAATATCACAAGGATTGAATTTCCATTTTAGTATATCAATGTACAAACATTCTAATTATAAGAGTGGTCTAAGACTTGAACTCTTACAATTCCTTTGAATATCAGTCTTAATATACACATAATTATCAAACAATTAATCTAAACCTGACACCTTTATAACAAGTCTAGTGTCCATATCCTTCAACAAACATTTATAAAGCTAAGTCCAGAGCTTTATTGGAACAACTTGGATTCCATGTTTGTATAGGTAGCTTTTCATCTTGTTCTGTCAAAACAATTTGCCAAAAAAAACTATTAAGAAGCAAAACTTCAACCTCCTTCAAACTGACAGATTATTACACATACCTTGGATGGTTTGAACATGTGTCTATCTCACATATTTAGGCTTTCCACATTGAATTTCACATCTAATATCAAATTAGAAGGAAATTGGGTATCCCAAACAGATAAGATTAGATGGACTTGAGCCCCACCCCTTTAGCAGATTTGATAACTAAATCTTTAGCCAAGCCTTTGGTTAGATGGTCTGCCAGATTTTGTTGTGTCCCAACAAATTCAACTGAAATGACCCCATGAGTGATCAGCTCCCTAACCATGCTATGTCTGACACCTAAATGTCTAGACTTCCCATTGTAAACTTATATACTTTAGCCAATGTTGCTGCACTGTCACACCTTATAGAGATAGGTGATATAGGCTTAGGCCATAAAGGAATTTCATAAACCAAATCCCTTAACCATTCTGCCTCCTTTCCAGCAGCGGCTAGTGCTACAAATTCTGACTTCATTGTAGAACTTGTGATGCAAGTTTGCTTCTTAGAAGCCCAAGAGATAGCTCCACCTCCTATCAAGTAAATCCAACCACTAGTAGAGGAATGATCCTCTGGATTGGCTATCCAACTTGCATCAGAATATCCTTCTAAGATAGAAGGAAAATCTGAGTAACACAAACCATAGTTTATGGTTCCTTTGAGGTACTTAAGTAACCTCCTCACTGCTTGCCAGTGATGAATACTAGGACTATGTGTAAATCTACTTAATCTTCCCACAGCAAAAGCTATGTCAGGCCTAGTACTTATCATTGCATACATTAGGCAACCTATTACTTTAGAGTATTCCAATTGTGAAACTGTTTTTCCTCTATTAGGTAAGAGTTTTACATTAGGATCCATAGGTGTGCTAACTGGAGTACAGTTTCCATAATTGAACCTTTTCAACACTTTCTCAATGTAATGAGATTGTGTGATAGATATTCTGTTAGGAGCCTCTTTTATTATCCTAATTCCCAATATGACTTCAGCCTCACCTAAATCTTTCATTGAGAACTTAGATGATAGGAATTTCTTTGTCTCATCTATCTGGTCTTGACTAGTACCAAACAGAAGCATATCATCTACATAAAGGCAGATAATAATTCCTTTACCAAATTTATCAAACTTAGAATAAACACACTTATCAGCTTGATTCAATAGAAAACCATTTGATAAAACAATATCATCAAACTTTTGATGCCACTGTTTTGGTGCTTGTTTCAAGCCATATAATGATTTGATCAACTTGCACACCTTGTGTTCATTTCCTGGTAAAGAATATCCCTCAGGCTGCTTCATGTAGATTTCCTCATCCAAATCACCATTTAAAAAGGCTGTTTTAACATCCATTTGGTGTATAAGGAGTTTATGAATAGAAGCCATAGCTACTAGCAATCTAATAGTAGATATTCTAGCTACAGGAGCATAAGTATCAAAGTAGTCTATCCCCTCCTTTTGTCTAAATCCTTGAATGACAAGCCTAGCTTTAAACTTGTCTATAGACCCATCAACTTTCATCTTTCTTTTAAAGATCCATCTACACCCCAATGGTTTACAACCAGGGGGCAGATCAGTTAATTCCCAAGTGTTATTTTGGAGTATAGAATCCATTTCATCATCTATAGCCTCTTTCCAGAATGAGACATCTCTAGATGACATGGCTTCTTTGAAAGTCTTAGGATCCTCTTCAATTATAGAACAGTAGGGGTACTGGGATTGTAATTCATCCCTTGATCCTTCAATAAGATGGATTTGAAAGCCTTTATCTAGATTACTTTGATTTCTTGGCCTTACACTCCTTCTAACCCAATGTTGAGTTGAAGGTTCCTCTGATTGATTTTCAGAAATTACTAATCTATTTTTAGAATTAGAAAATAGATCCTTAGGCCTTGTGATAGATGTGAATCTATTTTCATCAAAGATTGCATCTCTTGACTCTATAACAGAGTTCACAGAGACAAATTTGTTAGGTTCTAAGACATAAAACATATAAGCCTTTGAATGATTTGTATAACCAATGAAAATGCAATCAATTCCCTTTTCACCCAATGTCCTACGCTTGGGATCAGTGAGTTTAACTACTGCTCTGCAGCCCCACACTTTAAGATAGTTTAAGTTTGGAGGTTTTCCAAACCACAACTCATAAGGTGTAGCTTTACTTTTCTTATTTGGAACTCTATTTAATATATAGCAGGCAGTAATCATAGCTTCTCCCCAAAAAACTTCATTTAAACCAGAATATGATAACAAAGAGTTAACCATTTCTTTCAACACTCTGTTCTTTCTTTCAGAGATTCCATTCTGTTGTGGAGTATAAGGGGCTGTTATTTGGTGAATTATTCCCACTGATTCAAAATAACTAGGATCATAGTATTCACCTCCCCTATCAGATCTAAAAATCTTTATAAATTCACTCTTTTGTACCTCAACTTCTGTCTTATATACCTTGAATTTCTCTAAGGCTTCATCCTTAGAACTTAGCAAGTATACATAACAATATCTAGTTGAGTCATCAATAAAAGTAATAACATACTTCTTATTTCCAATTGATGGTGTTGAGTGAAAATCACAGATATCACTATGGATTAATTCCAGTAGTTTAGATTCTCTCACAACATTATTGAAAGGTTGCCTTGTGATCTTAGTTAACATACATGTTTTACATTTATCTTTGCTAACTGTAAAGGCAGGGATTAAGCTATTTTTAGACATCTCAATTAGTCTTTTATAATGCACATGTCCTAACCTTTCATGCCACAAATCAGTAGTTGAAAGTTCATTAGAAGTCATCACATAAGCAGAATTATCAACAAAGCAAGATTCAATATTTAATCTTAACATACCATTGCATAAATAACCAAAACCAACAAATACACCATGTTTAGATAAAATATATTTATTAGCTTCAATAACTTGTTTATAACCTAAGTTATTAATTACAGTGCCACTCATTAGATTCTTTCTAATGGTGGGAACATACAATACATCTACTAAATCCAACTGTTTCCCAGAAGTAAAAGTTAGCCTAACATTTCCTATTCCTTCAATCGATTCACTAGAACCATTCCCCATTCTAATCACTGATCCATCAGTGATCTTCTGCAAGGATGTAAACCATCTCCTATCCTTGCAAACATGGTTTGTAGCTCCAGAATCCACCCACCAAGTGTACTCATCATCCTGTACATAGAATGAACTTGGTGTATCCGAGATATAGTTCTGAATAGAAATATTAGAATTGAATATTTTCATACCTTGAGGTACACTTGGATCCTTAGATCCACTTGGTCCAGATTTTGAACCACTTGTACTTGTACCAGCCTTGAAAACTTTCTTTCCAGACCTACAATCTTTCTTGTAGTGGCCTGGTTTCCCACACTTCCAACAAACAAGTTTTTGTTTCTTATTCTCAGAGGACTCTCCTTGAAACATTTTCCTTTTCCCTTTAAACTTCTGTCCACCTTCCACCATATTAATGGAAGATAGTCCAGCCACACTCTTTTCCTTGTTCTTTTCCATCTCCTGAATCCTTAAGGATTCTTCAATTCTGAGATGAGAACCAAGTTGCACCAAGGAAAGTTCTTCCTTTTGATGCTTTAGAGTATGTTTGAAGTCTTTCCAAGAGGGAGGCAATTTATCAATAACACTAGAAACTGATATGACTTCATCCATATGCATCTGGTGTTGTTGAAATTGTCCAAGAATCCTTAGTAATTCATTATATTGTTCCATCACAGGTCTAGAATCTAGCATCTTATAATTATTGAAATTACTAACCAAGAATTTCTTACTAGAAGCATCCTCTGCCATGTATTTAGATTCTAGAGAATCCCATAATTCTTTGGAGGATTCAACATTCTGATAAATATCAAAGAGTGAGTCAGTCATACCAATGAGAATATGCCCTCTGCACACATAGTCATCATTCTCCCATTTCAGCCTCCTTCTGGTTTGTTCCAGAGATTCATCTTCAGTCGGTTCTGGCATGGTAGTTGTGAGTACATGAACAACCTTCAGGGTGGTCAGCAAGAAGTGCATCTTCTTTCTCCATCTTCTGAAATCTACTCCTTCAAACTTCTCCAGTTTTGTGAAGTTTGCAGTCATCTCCCTCACTGAATTGGGTCCAGTCATCTTCAAATTACTTGATCTTTGTTAGGTAAGATATATAATGATGATTTATGACTTAGGATTAGGGAATCCTTATTAGAAGACTTGGATAACTTAGAATCGTATAAAATACTTTCAGATCAAGTATTTTGAGTGCACAAAATCTATGATCGGATAAGACTAAGTTTCCCTTAGATGATTGTTCATTCTCTGATCTGTATTTAATCAAAAATCAGCCTAAACCGTCGACAATTAACTGCCAAGGCAGTTAATTAACTAAAACTGATTCCAAACTGTTAATAACTGTTTAAAAACTGTTAAAACAGTTAATTCAAACACTAAAATAAGATAGAACAAGCTTCTAATGAAGCAGGCGAATTGTTTAGAAATTAAAGTGATAAACACTAAAATTCCAACATCCTTCCTTAGAATTAAAGTGCTAATACACTAAAATTCCAACATTTTCGACCCATTTGACATTACATCTCATTTATCTTTTACTATATCTAATAACTCATTCACTCACTTTTTATTATAAAATTAAAATATTAAAGTTGGACCTATATTTCACTAATTTTTTATAACTACTACTTTTCATTATAAAATTAAAATATTAAAGTTGGACCTATATTTCACTAATTTTTTATAACTACTACTTTCTTTACTATACATTTTTTAAATATGAACCGAGTCAAAGTGGGACATGTATTCATTGACGGATAGAGTATTTTCACTCTTTAAGAAGTTTTACATACTATATTTTGTTTAATAGGATGATTTTTTTTTCTTTTCACTTCAATCTTTAATGTAATTATGATGAATTGACACGATAAATCGATAATTGTGTATAAGATCGTCTCCAACCATACGCTAAAAACGAGTTTTGGTGTAAAAAACTTCTTCAACCATACACTAATGACTAAACCCAAATTCATTTTTGAGTTTTTTTATGGAACAACATTAAATATATATGGTGCTATGGTAAATTTTTGTGTGACATTCAGAAATGTCTTAAAATTTGAATTTAGTATAAATAATTATATAAAATTATTTTTTAATGTGATATATATTTAAAAATGAAATTGAATTTAATATAAATGGTTGAAGAGGGTGATTACAAGAGTTATATGGTCAAAAGGTCTAAAATTCCAATTTCTAGTAATTATGTTACATTCAGTGTATCAAATGGTGGCCTACTTGTAAAGTAAAGTGGAAGGGAGGCTGGAGAGTACAGTTTTGCAAACTCAATGGAATTAAGGCCGAGTCTCAAGTCATAATTTATATTACCTCAATTCATGAAAAACAATTTTGTTTGTTTATTTTGGTTCAACCATTAAAATTGATCTATATTAGTAGTTTTTACATAATGAATTCTATTTTTCACTAATAATTACTTTAGCCAATTTTTATTTCTATCTCTATCTTGATTTCTAGATTTTACTTTATCAATTGTTGCATTCAAACTGATATCTTTCATTATTAAAATTATTTTAATGGACTAATGTAAACTAGTAGTATAATTTAGTATTAGAACCAATCCTGTTCAATGTATATAAAGTATAATATACTTATGTAGACGAAAGACGAGATTAATCCAATAAATTTTGAGTTAACAGCGTGGGCATTAGGCTTCCAAGGCCTTTTGCTTTCGAATATCTGTTAACTATCATCATATACTGATGTAATCTGATGGAAGGAACTTTAGAAGAGAGAAACTCTCAATGAATATTCTCTCAAAACTCAGTCTCTTATCTTCACACATCACATAATATATTGAGGAGTATTAATTGATTTAATCTCAGAACTTCTTCTAAGTTCGTGGTACCTAAGGAGTTTGAGGTGCTTCTACGTTAAAAATATAACTAAATAGATTAAAAGAAAGCAAAATAAAATAGAAGGAAAAAAAAAAAGTAGGAAATATAAGAGAGAGTAAAGTAGGTGATGAAATAAAGTAAGAGTAATTAAATGTTTTGTTTTTTTGTCAAAAAAGGAAAGAACTCAACTTTGTTAAGGTGTCCCAAAAAGAAATACGACTCCATTTAGTTGTGACGGAGGAGTACTACAAATCATTTTAAATTTGGGAACATTACGTCAAGTCAAGAACACTAGCCAAGTCATGTGTGTGTGTTAGCCAAACAGTAGAATGATTAATGCTCATATCAAAGGTCACGAGTTCGAGTCCATCATTACGCAACCTTTAAAATTTATGTTTACTTTGCCAATGAAAAACATAAAATTTTCAGTTGAGATTGAATCAACCTCAGCTAGAGGTAAGTCTTATATTGTCTCAACTTTTTAATTGAACTAGGTCTCATTTGCAAAACATTAGTAAGTAGTATTATCTAGGAATGAATAAAGGTTAATGCTCGGACAATTTGTTGAGGCAGTATAACTATTACCCATGTATAGTCAGATACCTATAAAATAAAACAAAAATGAATATGGACGTGCACTTAATTCATATTCATAATCATAGACCCGAGAAACTGCCAAGAGGTCATTGATAATTGATTTAATCAAATTAATAATAGACATATTTTTTTCATTGGGTTTGACACATATCTCTTTACTTGAAAATTAAAAATAAATAAATATTTTATAATTAAATTAAGTAATGTGAGAATAAAGTAAGAGCAAAAATATGTAGATAAATAATGAGATGCGAAGGTAGGAGAAATAATAAAACAGGAAAAAGGTAAAATAAAAGTGAGAATAAATAAGAGATATTAAGTATGTTGAATTTTGCTAAAAAAAGTACTAGTAAATGATTTAACGGTAATAGAACAACTCAAAAAGAACTACACAACTCAATGAGATAAAAAAATTGTAGTAGTATTACTACTGCAATAGAACATATTTCCACGACTAATTTCATAAATTCACCATACGTATATTCAAATTTTTTTGGAACAGGTACATCGATCATCTAACATTATTTATATACATTTTAAATTACACCATTTAAGTTTTTTCCCTGAAAATATTGCGTTCTAGTACAAGAAACGGGCCTGCTCATAAAAAGGGAGTTCTATTTCATTTATTTGTTTCAAGACAAATTGGCCTGCTCTATCGTATTGCTCTTCAAACAAAAAAAATATCACGAGCTTAAAAATTAGATGGGCCAACGCAAAAAGAAAAATATTTTATTTTTAATGAAACAGAACGAGTGTAACTTTTATAGCTTATTTTGTCAAAGATTAAATAAAATTGACAGCAAATACTACAATATAGTACTAGTACCAGTTAGTAAGAAGTGGGAAAATATGTCATGCAAAAAAGGGCCTGATCTGAATAATTTTTTTCTGATACGGCCCAGTTTATGTAATTTGTGTGGCCCAATATCTAATAAGAAAATTGTTGACATTTTAGCCATACTACTTTATTCCATTAAATTTAAAACATGCGTAAATGATTTATTTATCTACGTATAGATAAGAAACTTTTAATTTTTAACCATAGAAATATGTATATGTTTAGAGGCATTTTCTAAAGTATAGTTTAAAATAGTCGCTGACTTAATTTACTTAAAACTTAAAAGAATGAACATCAAATTTGATCTTTCTTGAATATATGATTTATATTTGCGACTTTCATGATAATAAATTGCACCATAGATTTTTGGATAAAGGTTTTACTCATTTGTGATATTTTTTTACTTGTTTGTTGAGTCTATTTCTTTTATATTTTTCATTTTCAGCTTCTAGAGAAAATTTGATAATTTCTAGTACTTATTTTATATATGTTCTCTTATTTCTCTCTCATTTCATGCTCATCTATCTATACATATATAAAAGACGAGTTTTGGATTTTTTTTGAAATATTTATATGTTTTGACCTTATTCTGAAATATTTATAAGTTATGGACCAATTTGAATATTTTAAGTAACTCTCATGAATATTTATTTAGATATTTTAATGAGCATTTGACTAATTCTTAAAGCACTACAATGACTCATTGGTGGTTACAAATATTTAAATAGAATAATGAGCATTTAACAAATTTTGTAACCTATATTGTCTTGATTTTATAATTTATGATGTTTTAATTCCATGATATATCATGTACTAATTTTGTACCTATAAAAGGATTTTGTACCTATAAAGGCATAGAGTTGCGGATGAAATACACACTAACAAAACATTCTTCATTCTCTCTCAAGATCTCAATATTTTATTGCACATTTAGGAACACTGTTTTGCTCGATTTTGAAGCCCCATCAAGTTTATAGGTGCCTAGCAGGTTTGATCATATACGTCAGGAGGAAGTCGTTTCATCTTTGAGAAAAATACGTCACTCCGAGAGCACTAACCGTGATGTAATTTGTCTTGCGGAAAGAGAGTTTTTCTTGACTAATTTTCATTGTAATTCCATTTCATTTATTGTTGTTTTTTTCTTTGATTACAATAGTTAGAGTACATCGTGTATATAGTTCTAGAATTTTATACCAATATTTTTTACAGTTCTTAAAGAGGGAAGAATTTAACATTCTTAACTCAAACATACATAGTATTTATCTTCATCTTTACACAATTTATTATTTTTAGTAGAGACATATGAAGGATTGTTTTAAACATATTTTTCAAAAATTTCAACACTTAATATAGTCTCTTTATCATTGTCCACATAATTGTATTTGTCTTAATTCCATTATAAATATGTTTAATTTAATGTCTTTAGGTGTAAAATGAATTGAGGAGTATATATTTATTGAATTTTTATTATATAGTAGTATATTTTTCCATTTTAAATCTTATAAAATTATATTGTTTCATATTTAATTAATCGATTAACAATTTAAAATCGTATGACAAAAAAATATTCCGTCATACATCGCACGTGGGTTAACACTAGTTTTAAGTTAAAAATCAACTTATATTTATACTCAGGAACACTGTCTTATGTTTTATTTAATGCTTAAATCAATGCTTAAAATAATAATTTATTTCTTTATTTTAATAATATTTAGAAATATATAAATTTAATTAATTGTTAAGTTGATTTATATATATATTTTTTACAGCATTTTTTTTGTAATTTCACATACGTATATATTTTAGTTTCAAATTAAAAAAAAAAACATAAAATTCCACATGTTGTTTAATTTATTCAAATTTGAAATATATATATTTCTATATCTAACATAATGTATAAAATTCGAAATATATAAAATATGCATAAAAAAATACTGTATTTCTAATACGATAAAAAGATTATTCCGAAGGGAAGAGGAAAAATGAGAATAATCGAATAGTTAAATTTATCCTTAAAGTTGGAAGGAGTAAAAAGGTAAAGAAATAGTATCACATCCACATGAATTATTACCTTAATGTGGAGATATTTAATTCAATTTATTTTCACGAAGTACTATATAAATATACATCTTACGCGCGTCCAAGAAAAAAAAAATCTAATTCTGTGACTTTTAGACAAAAATGCTCTTTAAAAACTCTTTGTTGTGTGTTTTTTTCACCATTTCTTTATCTGTCCAGCCTATTTCTATATAGTATGTTGTTAAAATATTGCAAATATTACTATTGGTAATATTTATTTCATTTTTATTGACGACGTCCGATAAAATCTATAGATCCCAACTGAAGTAATGTTAGAAATTTTTGTAGTGACAATTTAGAGTAAGTAGTGATACATCGAATATTCATACACTTTTTATATCAAAAAGTGAGACGACCAAACCACCATATAAATAGAGCCGTACTATATTATTTGAAATGCGTGAAAATTAGAATTAAAAATTACTAGCATGCTTGCTTGGTGCTAATTACTTAAACTAAACACACGCTATTTCTGCGTTAATAACTCTCGTGCCTCTTCACATCTTTAGAAGCCTGCCAAAAAAACAACAAAAATAAATAAACACTACTTATATATCTCATGTTAACATCTAATTATAACGAGATCAAAAAATGCAGTGTGTATGAATTGTAACAAAAAATGTGAGTACAATTTACAATGAATAAATTATATACTATAATTAAATCATATGAACATTCAAAAATTGAATTTGCATTGTTACTCTTGTCTTGGTCCATAAAAAACATTATCCTTAAAAAAGCGGACAGAAAATATCTAAGATTAAATTTCTCTCTCACTTTTGGTAGAATATTTATGTATCAAATTATTGATATACAACATTATAACGATTGTATTTGTGCACCGCATGTAAAAAAAATAAGAACCAGACATTCCAAAAGATGTGGCCCAGGATTAAATTCTTTTTCCATAAAGAAAACATAAACATTGTAAATGTATATTTATTTAGCAATCCTAATTTTGTTTAAATGAAAAAGTAATAATACTAGTATACCTTTTATGCTGAGGTTTTCTTATATTTGGGAATGGGAACGTAGCCGGATTCAATGCGGCAGAGATCCTCTATGAGAATCTCGTAGTGGCGCTTCACCTCCTCCGCTGATTTCCCACCGCCCACGGCCCGTGCCACGTTCTGCCACCGGTCTGGAGTTTCAGTGTCGAACCGGGCCAATGCCTTCTCAAACAGCTTGTTCTCTTGTTGGGTCCATGAACCGGATCGGTGTGAGCTTAGTGAACCGGATGCCATTTAATCAAAACACACTAAAAAGGTGTAATTAATGTTTGGGCTCAAATTAAAAAAGAAGAGGAAGTGAAATGTGAAGTGTGAAATGTGGGATGGTGGTAAAATTGGTTGCATGCAAAGCTTCTTATATAGAGACTAGAGAGGTTTAGGGGTTGGCCAAGTTGGGGAATATGCAATAGGGAAAAGTGGGAAAATGAATGACTCGTTTGAAGTAGAGCCACACGGTGGTGTTTGTGAGTACGTGTAACAATATTTTCAACATAGTTTTTTTTGTAATATTCTTTTTAAGTAATTTTGATTCCCATTTGCAATTTGTTGTTCATGTACATGCAAAGAGAATCCTCCAATCTTGCAGAATGATAATTTGTTACTTATTTGGTGGGTTTGTTAGTAGTATTATTTATGTCGTTAGTTGAGTTTGTGAGTTTTTAATTAATAGATATAGTGTTAGGAATCTAAGGTTAATATTGTGGAGAGGAACAAAACACGGGTATCAACTTTTAGCAGATTAATTTGAGAAATTAATGCATTTGTAATTATCAATGAGGATAAATTGCAATTATATATAAGTCAAGATCAGACTGATACATATATTGTTTGAATCCATCTTTCGACTCGCTTCCAAATTTCCCTATCCAATGCAGAGAAAAAAGCTTCAATATATTTGTTGTTTAGTTGCTACTAGTATTTTAAATAATTAATCAAACAAATATGCAACCACATTAATCGGATGGAATTTAAATTTGACTTGTGTAGCTTGTGATGCTTGAGGGAAAGAAAACAATTATTTATTTTTTATTTTAATTTTTGGCGAAAAATAATAATGACGGAACTAGTAGAATAATAAATATAGGATAAAATGAATAATGATTCAGTCAAATTAAAACAAAATGGAATTTAGTTTCTCATAATTTTGTTTTGACCGCCCGGTGACTCCAGTAGCATTTAATAATTTAAAATGGCATTTCAATCTTCTTACTTTTATTTTTTGGTTTTTAAATTTGGACGGTGGTTAATAGTGAATAAAAACAAATGATGCATGTATTTTTTGCTAATGAAATCCTTCGAATCTTATACTACCTGCCATCAACTATGCACTACCCTACTATTTCAGATTTCCTCGATTTTGATGCACAACTCACATCTGTTCTCAGGCTAAGTTTTTTGTTGTTTTTTAGTGTTTGTCTCTATAAGCAAAACAAAATTAATTCCACAAAAAATTGTTTAGAAGAAAAAAAGAAATTAATAGAAAAGGGTGGGGTTTTTGAGTTTGATTCGGGATCAGATCATTGGAATTGGAGTTTCGGAATTATTGTACTTATTTCACCCTCAAATTTGATGATAAGATATTTTGTAAAGTAATTATACAAAAATATTAAATAATTAATAATATTATGAGAATAATTTTCTTTTGACAGGGGCCTAACCAGATTAAGTGTGTGTGTATCACAAAACATGTGTTTTTCTATAGAACTAGATTTCTTAATATTTATGTGCAATAGTTTATAATAACATGTAATATAAATTATAGTATAATGTAATAAAAGCATATGAATGAAATTGAATGGCTAATATCATGGTAGAGGGGAATATTAACTATTTAGTAGGAGTATATAAAAATAGTAATGATGATTTACATAATAAAAACTACTACAACAGAGAAAATAATAAAATAAAGATAGAAACTTATATCATTGCAAAAATGGGTTTATGTTTGGTTGATGGTTAAAGAAATTTTTTACACCAAAACATATTTTTTTTGTATGGTTGGAGATGGTTTAAAGACAACAATGTATAAAAGTAAACGAATAGGTATTTTAGATTGATTTTTAGAGTATAAAGAAAAAAAATTGAATCTCAGAATAAAATGACCTTTATTTTTTGTTTTGATATGTGAAATTGTCCCTAGTAGCAGTACCTGGGCATCAGAAATTCCAAAAGGGTGCAGCCCAAATTCATTAGTTGTTCGCATAATTGGTGGTCCTAACTCAATGCTCAATTAAATACTCTTAACTGTAAATACCATATTCCATCGTATAATTAATTATATATGCTCCAAAATTAAGTTAATGTTTATTCGTGTAGAATTTGAATTGGGACTGAAATTAGAATTCTACAAAATTAAATTACAATTATTCAGTTCCAAATAATTTGTTCGGTATAAATAATTGATTTCAAATTTGTAATGACATTTGTCATTTAAAAGACAATTGACGTTCCTAAAATATACTCCCTCCGTTCCATGTTATTTGAGGCGTTTCTTTTCATCATGAGATTTAAGAAAGTTGTGTTTAGTGAGTTAAATAAAATAGAATAAAAAATAAAGTAAGAGAAAGAAGAGGATAGTAAAAGAAAGAATAAAATAAGTGTGATTAGATGTTTTATGTTTAGCCAAAAAGAAAAATGACTCTAGTAACTTGGAATACGACTCAAGTAACTTGGGATGGAGGGAGTATTAAACATCTCTTTTAATTTAAATTATTTTTTCAAATATTATATAGCAAATTAAAGACAATTCTATGATTATTGTAACGGAATACTACTAATTGCATGCATTCACATGGGAAAATGTAAGTATCTTGTCAATTGTCATTATAATATAGAGTAGTAGATTCAATGTATGATGACACGAGTACAATTTTATGACATCATAAATTCAATGTTATGTTAAATTAATATAATTTTTACATTCTGTAATAGTGCAAACTATATCTATTAATCACTCATAATCATAGTGAAGTTAATCTAATTGCATTCGATGTAATATATTACTACAATGATATAAATTTAATGTTATGATAGAATGTATTTTTGAATTAATAATAATGAAAATAACAGCAATCTACAACCTTTAAATATCATGGGTTAATAATTCTTACTACAATAACTTAGATAATTTTACTCATATAACAATGTTCCCGTGAATTATAAGTACATTTATCTTGTATCTTGATCTTTCATATTTTCATCTAGTAAATCTCCAGAAAAATGTGAAACAAAATTCGAGATGACAAAAATTTCAAAAAGTAAAGTTGGTTTTGGATGTGGATAGCGTTGATTCGATTTGGAGGAAAGCTCTTCACTCATTATTGGGCCATCGTCATACAAATATTCCTAGATTTTATCACTTTATAATAATGAGATTGAGGTCCATACCCACTCCAAATTGGTCCAACCCGTTTTCAGGTCCAATTAAACAAAAATTCCCATTACTACTGCTATCCTACAATATCTATTTATTAGAGTATTATACTTTTGGGAATTTTAAAGTCATTAAAATTATGTAATAGTGTTATGTACATTCATTTTAAAGTACTAACAGTATTTTTTAGCACTAAAAAGATTACGTTCTCTTCCTATATAGATTTCTAGTTCCCAAAAAAAAGATTCAATTTCATTTGATTCATTTGTTTCATAAAAACTAGGGCTACTACTTCATCGTATTATTTCTTCAAACAAATAAATCATGAGCTCAAAAATCACACGTGATTTTCAATAATAATAATACAATAATAAACATCTTTATAGCTTATTTTGTCAAAGATTTAAAAATGACAGCAAAGAGGATATACTCGATCCTCCATCCACGAAATAATATGACAATTTGCTATTTGTGAGACGTCCACTGGAAATGTAATTAAAGGCCAATACGATATACACCCTCCGTCTTATAAAGTTTGTCACATATTGATCCAATGCGGATTTCAAGAAATTTTACGCTAAATGAATTAAAAATTTAGTGAAATGTGAGTCATATTCTTATATACTCCACTATAATTAGTTTATAATAATAACATGTGAATGAAAGTGAATTATTTGAATATGTGGTCTAATGTAAAAAATTATGCCAAGTATAAAGTAAAAGAGTAATGCTATGCGGCCATAACGTGGCCAGCCACACAATGGCATTTTTGTAAATAAATATAAAAGTCAATGCAATAAATTAATAGTAATAGTTAATGCTAAGATAATTTTACTTAATTACCCTTTTCTCAATTTTTTACTTCAAATTTTAAATTTACAACATTCTCTCTCCATAATAATTTATGCACAATTTACGTCAAATTATATGCACAATTGATTTGTGATTTTATTTTGTGCACAATTGATTATGCACAAAATAATCGAGTAACTGAGAGTTTCTATTGATTTGTGATTTTATTTTGAACAATTATGAATTTTAATTGATCATATTTCAGTTAATGATTTCAACCGATTGTTGAAGATTTCAACCGAACTTTTTTTTTTGTTATGGACTACACAATAGTACTCCGTGTCACAATTTTTTTATGAACCATTGAAAATTTCAGTTTATTTTAAAGATATTTAATAATAAATTTATATATATATATATATATATAAATACTTTTGATATTTACAGTCTTTCCTCAAAAAATTTGAATTAATTTTATAAAAAAATTTGTACAATAAAATGTTTACACCTATTATTTATGAGTTATTTAAATATTAACTTTAAATACAATATGTACTTTAAATTATTTCATTTATAAGAGAATCTAAATACACAATTACCAATTATTGAATTTTATCATCATGAATATTCTAATTTTAAAAGTAATTTTACATATAACTAAATAAAAAATTAACAATAGTACTCCATAAAGCAATAAATTAAAGTAAAAAGAAAAACTGAAAGAAATCGACATAAAATTAAGAATTAAAGTGTTAAGTATTTGAAGTTTTATATTTTCAGGAGGATTCAAATCATTTAATGACTTAGTCTCTTCATTGTACTGCATTTATATGTAAGGGTAGATTTGTCTCACATAATTGATACTTTTGAGACTTACTAATTTCGAGTAAATCAGCATTGAATGTAGAATTTTTTATTAATATTTTATGTTTTATGGCTGACCACATTATGGCCATTTAGCATCACTCTATCTAATATTCTAATATATTATACGTTTTCATATAGAGTAATGCCATGCAGCTATAATGTGGCTAGCCACACAATGGCATTTTTGTAAATAAATATAAAAGTCAATGCAATAAATTAATAGTAATAGTTAATGCTAAGATAATTTTACTTAATTACCCTTTTCTCAATTTTTTACTTCAAATTTTAAATTTACAACATTCTCTCTCCATAATAATTTATGCACAATTTACGTCAAATTATATGCACAATTGTATTGGAAATAATCATATCATACCTATTAACTAAGAGACATCACAATATATCATAAATAAATTGCGTTAATAAGTAGTACTTAGTATGTATACTTGCAATTTTAAAATTAATTTTTTTTAAGTACATCAACGATGGGGAAATATACAAATTGACTGCACGTTAACATATTAATAATGTTAAAAAAATCAAAACATCAAATACATACATAAAATATAAATAATAATTGTAAAATAATGGAGTAGATCATAAGTCTTGGAAAATCAATTACACATTCTATTTCATCTTTTACGTGTATATTTTTTTCTTATTAGTGTCATTTATTTTTATTTTTATGTTTTTCTTTGATTTTATATTGTGGTGTTATTTAATACTTGGAAATATTTGATCCCAAATTATTAAATAAATCTAAGATCAATAAAAAATTTTCGTTAAATTGAAGATGATCAATTCAAATCTCCAATCTAATCTAATAGGAGTACTAGATGACACCCAATTAAATCGAAAATCTACTCAGGATCTAAATTACTTAAATGAATGATAATTAATTTGTATATCAAATTATACGATCCAAATAATTAATCTTTAGTTCCATTAAAGATCAATTAGAAATAAATAACTGAAGTTTAATTATAAGTAGATTAAGCATATTATTGAATTATAAAATGTCATACTATAGTTATATAATATAACAAACTGTTAACAAAATTATAATTATTGATAATACAATTATCATTGATAATTAATCTATGTAGTATCACAAATATAGGATCATACTATACATGTAAAAATTGACACTGCATATTGTGTATATATTTTCACGTGAGATATCATTTATAGTTGATTCAAATTTGCAGTTGTGAATTTCAATTTATATTATATTATATAATAGGAGTATTATATTAGAGAATCAATTGTAATATATAATATCATATTAATTGAGTTTGTTTATAACAATAAATATTCTTTGCTTGGAACAACATATTGTATTCTTATTTTGTAAATGTAATATCACGTGGCTTTAAATGACAATTTACTTGGTACAATCCATTAAAAAAAAAAAAAATTAAATAAAAATTATATATGATTTTTGAGCTTAAGGATTTGATTTCCAAATGTCTTAAAATTTGTCTGACATAGACAAAAGTGCGTACTAGAAAAAAAATACATAAGGCGTAATTGCATGCTTATGTTATGGGCAATTGAAATTTTGGTTGATTTCTACTTAGTATCTCATATGATCTTCGGTTGAGGATTCAAATTGAAAATAATCGAGTAACTGAGAGTTTCTATTGATTTGTGATTTTATTTTGAACAATTATGAATTTTAATTGATCATATTTCAGTTAATGATTTCAACCGATTGTTGAAGATTTCAACCGAACTTTTTTTTTTTTGTTATGGACTACACAATAGTACTCCGTGTCACAATTTTTTTATGAACCATTGAAAATTTCAGTTTATTTTAAAGATATTTAATAATAAATTTATATATATATATATATATATATAAATACTTTTGATATTTACAGTCTTTCCTCAAAAAATTTGAATTAATTTTATAAAAAAATTTGTACAATAAAATGTTTACACCTATTATTTATGAGTTATTTAAATATTAACTTTAAATACAATATGTACTTTAAATTATTTCATTTATAAGAGAATCTAAATACATAATTACCAATTATTGAATTTTATCATCATAAATATTCTAATTTTAAAAGTAATTTTACATATGACTAAATAAAAAATTAACAATAGTACTCCATAAAGCAATAAATTAAAGTAAAAAGAAAAAAATGAAAGAAATCGATATAAAATTAAGAATTAATATTTGAAGTTTTATATTTTCAGGAGGATTCAAATCATTTAATGACTTAGTCTCTTCATTGTACTGCATTTATATGTAAGGGTAGATTTGTCTCACAGAATTGATACTTTTGAGACTTACTAATTTTGAATAAATCAGCATTGAATGTAGAATTTTTTATTAATATTTTATGTTTTATGGCTGGCCACATTATGGCCATTTAGCATCATTCAAAAGTAAAATGTGATAAACTTTGTGAGCGGTGAGATTGCAGTAATGGAAACATGTGACAAGTAACTTGTACGGCGCGACCAATAACTTGTCTATCGAGAAGTTCAAGATTTGATCATCCCAACTTTAGAAATATATATCCACCGTTCGTCGTCTTATAATTAGCCCTTTGGATTTTTTTATTGAATTTCATTTTTCCTATATATATCTTTTACTGTAATAAAATAATTTTTTTATGCAATGCAAGCATTACACTGATTTCGATAGTTTAAAATTATATACCGTATTTAATTAGTCAAGATAACTGAATTTACTCAATTAGTAACTGTTCTTTTTTAAAAAAAAATTGACACGTAATATTACCAGTTATTTATAAATATTTTACAAGTAATGCTACCATTTATTTACTTACAAATTTAAAGAAATTGATATATCGAATATTCTTATAAGCTTTGTATAAAAAGTAAAGTAGAGACGTAGTATTATATTATTTGAAATGCGTGAAAATTACAATTAAAAATAAGCAAGCTTGCTGCCAATTTATATTACTACTAAAGAAAAAAAACGCGATTTCTGCGTTAATAATCATCCCACATTCTTTCCTAATTCACCGCAAATATATATAATAACTCACGTGCCCATTCTCTTCTTTAGAAGCCTGCCAAAATACAACAAAAATAAATATTAGTAGTAGTAGCTATCACGATTAAATCTTAAGTAAATGCATATCTCATTTTGCTATGTAATGGTAATAATTGAAAATGGCATTTCGAATATTTCGAAATAATTGTATTACTCACATAATCTTCTAAAGGAAATGTCTCATTGTGACACAAGAATGTATGATGTATCCATAAGAAAACATGTGTACATTATAAATTGGACGCATATAAAAAGCTGAAAGAAAATATCTAAGATTGATTCCCTCTCTCACTTTTGATAAATATACATATAACAAAACAATGACATAGGAGTAGTATATATATATAGATACCTTTTGAATTGGAGGTTTTCTTATAGTTGGGAATGGGAACGTAGCCGGAATCGATGCGGCAGAGATCTTCTATGAGAATCTCATAGTGGCGCTTCACCTCCTCTGCCGATTTCCCGCCTCCGACGGCCCGGGCCACGTTTTGCCACCGGTCCGGAGTTTCGGTGTCGAACCGGGCTAACGCCTTCTCAAAAAGCTTGTTCTCTTGTTGCGTCCATGAACTGGACCGATGTGCGCTTAATGAGCCGGATGCCATTAAATTATCTTGAGCACCAAAAAAAAGAAATTAAAATAGAAGAGGGAGTGAAATGTGGGATGGTGGTATTTTGCTTGCATGCAAGCTTCTTATATAGAGAGGTTTAGGTAAGGTGGGATGGCCAAGTTGAGGGAATATGCAATTGGGAAAAGTTGGAAATGAATGAGTAGTTGAAGTAGAGCCACACGGTAGGGTATGTGTGTACGTGTACCAATATTTTCAACATATATACTCTTTTCAGTATTATTTTTTATTTTGATTCCCTTTTACAATTTCATTTGGTGCTCATGTACATGCACAGAGAATCATCCAATCTTGTAGAAATATAGAGATGTGAAGTTATTGAAATATGTTCAATACTCCATTATGATTAATTGATATTATAAATTTAATACTATTATGTTATGATAAAGTGCATTTTTGAAGTTGTAGTACTGAAAATAACAGCAGTCAACCACCCTTAAATATCACGTGCTAATAAATTTATTCATATAATGACATTCTGATAAATTTATAATGACACATTTTCTTGCATTAAAGGGTTAAATCTCCAAAAAAACTCAAACAAAATTCCAGATGACAAAAAAAAATTCACAAATTAAAGTCGCTCTTTGGACGCCGAAAGTGTTGATATTTATGCATGATTCGATTTGGAGAAAAGCTCTTCACACATTATTGGGCCAATTTTGTCATCTTTTGGATCCCTGCCAAAATCAGGTCCATTCCCACTCCAAATTGGTCCAGCCCGTTTTTAGGCCCAATTCGAGAATAATTTCTCAATAGTGCAACAGAATATATTTAAAATCTTATTACAGTCGTTTTTAAAGTGATTCTATATAATTAAAGATGTCGATCGAGCCACACCATCGACTTTTGGATCAAATTTTAAGATCAATTAGGTGCGGATTAATGGGAGTGAAATTTTATGAGATTAGAATTTTTTAATTATAACTCTAAATATTCATGTTTCGGGCTAACCTAGCTAGCAAATATGTATCACGATGGATTCGAATTCGAGCTTTTTTGCCTTGCGTTAACCGTTCTATGTAGATTCTATTTTCTAGTACAAGAAAGAGGCTATTCCAAAAAAGATACTCCCTCCGTCCCAAGATAAGTGACTTGTATTCCTTTTTGGGGTGTCCCACTATAAGTGACCTATTTCCATTTTTAGCAAAAAGTCATCTCTCTTGCTTTATTCTCCACCTACTTTATTCTCTCTTCTCTCTTCTACTTTTCCCTCTCTCATACTTTACTCTCTCCACTTTAACTTATTTAAATATCATTCCTTAAATCCCGTGTCCAAAAAAAGTAGGTCACTTATCTTAGGACGGAGGGAGTAGTATTCAGTTTCATTTGATTTATTTATTTCATAATAATATTTAACAGTCAATAAGATATAACCACGAAGTGGGAAAAAGATATTTGAGAAAAAGGTAAATAGCCTTTTAAATCTCAAGTTTGGTCAAAATCGGGTCTATCCCACAAAGTTTAAATCCGCTAATTAAATCACCAAGTTTCAATTTTCTAGTTTATCCATGAGTCGAATTTTACGTGGAATCTTTATTGACGTCGATTGAGATTCAAGATGGATCAAACTTTCTGGAGCAACCACGTTTGCAATTTAAGTAGCCCAATATCAAATCCAAACTGAAGAAATTGTAAAGTTTTAAGATGAAGAAAATTGAATGAATTTTTAGCCATCCTACTATCGAATTAAATTAAATTTGAAATGCTGCGTAAATGTCTTATATTTATCTATTGATAGATATGAAACTTAAACTTAAACCTTGTAGGGTGGTCTAATCGACCGAAAATTTGTTGATAAAAAAATTCAAGATTCGATCGTTCCAACTTTAGAAATATACATCCACTGATTGAATTTTATTTTTGATTATGTTTATTACCTTTCGTTTGGAGTAATAAAATAATTTTTTTGACACGTAATGTCTATTTATATTTTTGTAGTAGTAACAATTAAGAGTAAGTTATATGTGAAATATTGGTACAAGTTTGTATCACAAAGTAAGACGATCAAATCCATCATATAAGTAGAACCGTACGGTACTATATATATATTATTTGAAATTCGTGAAAATTACAATTAAAAATTAGCATGCTTGCTGCCAATTTATACTACTTAAGATAATCATCCTACTAAAATACATTCTTTCTTAATTCACTGCAAAAGCTCTATAATATTAATAACTCAGGTGCCCCGTCACATCTTTAGAAGGTTGAGTAGCCTGCCAAAATACAACAAAATTAGTTTATTACTTACTACTATTATTATAATAAAATCATACGCAAATATACATCTTATGTTATATGTAACGAGATCCAAAAAATGCATTTAATTAAGGCTATTTGAATTAATAGTAACTGTCCCACTGAAAAAGACATGCTTTCATTCCGGTAGATTCCGAATATTTTGGCTTGTTTTTAATAGAAACATTTTTATTACTCACATACCCTCATGGCCTCACACAATATATATTTCTACTCTTCTATATAAGAAAAATAATACTAATGATTAACGGAAATGAGTGAAATGTAAAATTATGATTTATGACACAACGACGAAACATGTATCTTAAATTCCTTTTCCATAAAATAGTAGTAATAAATAGCAATCCTTATATTATTTGACTGAAAGTAAATGTATAATAGTACCTTATTCAATTGGAGTTTTTCTTATACTTGGGAATGGGAACGTAGCCGGAATCGATGCGGCAAAGATCCTCTATGAGAATCTCGTAGTGGCGCTTCACCTCCTCCGCCGATTTCCCACCACCCACGGCCCGGGCCACGTTCTGCCACCGGTCCGGAGTTTCAGTGTCGAACCGGGCCAACGCCTTCTCGAAAAGCTTGTTCTCTTGTTGCGTCCATGAACTGGACCGGTGAGCGCTTAGTGAACCGGATGCCATTGATCGACAAAAAAACACTAAAAAAGTGTAATATTTGGCCCCAAATTAAAATCAAGAAAGAAAATAGATGTGGATTTGAATTGTGGGATGATGGTAATTTGCTTGCATGCAAGCTTCTTATATACTAGTACAAAGGTGAAGGTGGGTGGGGTGGGGGTTTGGCCAAGTTGGGGAATATGCAATTGGGAAAAGTTGAAAATGAGTGAGTCGTTTGAAGTATAACCACACGGTGAGGGTGTTTGTACGTGTACCAATATTTTCAACATATATATCATATTCTTTTTCATTACTTTTGATTCCCTTTTGCAATTAGGTGTTCCAATCTTGTAGGAATATAGAGATATGAAGTTGAAATACTTGCATTTGATGAGATATACTCAATATTAAGATGATATATAAATTTAATGCTATGATAAAAGGGATTTTCTATTTAGTAATAGTGAAATAACAGCGATCCGATCAACAACCTGTAAATATTGGGTTTATATAATTTAACCTATTTTACTCATATGATGTTTCGATAAAATTATAAAAAACAATTTTCTTCAATCTCGATCTTTCATATTTTCATCTAATAAATGAGATGCAGTGTTGCATTAAAGGGTTAAATCTCAAACAAAATTCGAGATGACGAAAAATTCATGAAATAAAGTTGGTTTTGGAAGTCGAAAGCGTAGATATTTGATGAATGATTGATTCGCTTTGGAGAAAAGCTCTTCACTCATTATTGGGCCATAATAGAAATATTCCTAAATTTATTTCACCTTTTAGGATCCCTGCATTAGTGAGTCTATACCCACTCCAATTTGGTCCTACCCGTTTTTGGGTCCAATAATATAAAAATTCCCATTATTGCAGATACAGAAATTTATTACATTCTTTTTTAAAGTGAGAATTAGATATTGATTTTTGGGGTTAGCCATATTTAGATTATTTGAGCGTGATCACTTTTGAAGAAATGGGGTTAAATTAATTTTATCATTTCTCCCTGTTTGCTGTATTCGAATTAATTCTTTGAGACCAAATTTTGATACAAAGCATGCGCTGTTCACGCAAGAGGCAAATTCATTTGAAAAGGCTAAGACTCGCTATCTGCATTGAAAACTCAACCAAGAATTGATGCTGAAATTCCAAAGTCATCCTTAGCTTTCCACCTCATCCTCCTCTTACTCATGCTGAGTTTTGGTGAATTTTTGAAGGGGCTAATTCCATCCTTCCACTTTGAAAATTGGTTCAAAAACCTAAAAAGTGGATACTGTTCGGCCCATAATTCATCTCAAAACTAGCTAACTAAACAAAGGTGCAGAGATTTAAATATGTGCGCCATAGTACTCAATGTTTGGACATAATTCATTTCTTGGATTTATTAGGATTGAACACTCCCTTATATTTGTTGAGTGTGGCTTAATTGGGTTCAAATTAAGATAAGATTGATTAAGAATATAGAAATTTGATAAAGACAATTAGTTTTATTTTGTTTCTCTATAATTATTCATATATTATAAATAGTATATTATTCTAGAATATTTACTCCGCGACTATACAAGTCATCAATTCACCATAAAGAGATTCAGTTTCATTTGATTCATTGTTTCATAAAAACTAGGCTTGCTCTAACGTATTGTCTCTTTAAAGCTCAAAAATCACAAGGGGTTTTCTACAGTATAATAAGAAGAAGAATAGGTACTAATTATTATTATAATACTACTTCTACTACTACTAATCATAATAATAATGAACATGTTTAGAGCTTATGCTGTTAAAGATTGAATAAAATTGACAGCCAATATAAAAGATATAAGTAAGAAGTGGGAAAATGATGTTTGAGAAATGGTCTAGATGAGTACTCTGTAGCGGCAGATTTTATGCAATTTAAGTAAGCCCAATAAGGCAATAACAAATCCAAAATGAAGAGCTTAATTATACAGTGTTAAGACTTAAGAAGAAGAAAACTGAATTATTTTTAGCCATCCTACTGAATTAAATTAAATTTGAAATGCTGCGTAAATGTCTTACTTATCCACTGATAAATATGAAATTCAAACAAAATAGGAGTAGGTGGTAATAAATTAGTTAAGCATCAAAGACATTGCAGGTTTAGTGTTAATTTAGGAATTAAAACATGAAACCTTGTAGGCTGGTCTAATCGACCAAAATTTTGTTGATCGAAAATTCGATCGTCCCAACTTTAGAAATATATATCCACTATTCGTCGTCTTAAAATTAACCCCTTCGTTTGGAAATTTTGTTATTGAATTTGATTTTGTTCATGTATATACTCCACCTTTTATAGTAATAAAATATATTTTTTTGATACGAACGTAATGTTACCATTTATTTATATTTTTGTAGTAACAATTAAGAGTAATTTATACGTTGAATATTGGTACAAAAGTAGGAAGATCAAATCCACCATAAAAGTAAAGAAGTAGTAGTATTATTTGAGAAGCGTGAATATTACAATTAAAAATTATCATGCATTCATGCTTGCTGCGAATTCATACTCCATTTACTAAACAAAACAAAACGCGATTTTTGCGTTAATAATCATCGTACATTCTTTCTTATTTTACCGCAAAAGATAACTCACGTGCCCCTTCACATCTTTAGGAGCCTGCCAAAATACAACAAAAATAAATTAGTTATTACAATTAAATCATACGTAAATGCACATGTAACGGTACAAAAATACAGTTATATAAGGCAATATGAATGGTGACTTAATATGTTATTATGTTAATATATAAAAATAACATGTTGATACATTTCATATATTTTGGCTTGTTTTTGTTTTCAAAATATTTGTATTACTCACATATTCTTCCAAACGTCTAATGTAATGTATGATTATGACACATGCATCCATAACAAAACATGTGAGTATATACAAAATTGGATACATTTAAAAAGCGGAAAGAAAATATCTAACAATGACATTAGTATATATAATACCTCTTTCTCTTCATCAATTGGAGGATTTCTTATACTTGGGAATGGGAACAAAGCCGGATTCGATGCGGCAGAGATCCTCTATCAGAATCTCATAGTGGCGCTTCACCTCCTCAGCCGATTTCCCGCCTCCAACGGCCCGGGCCACGTTTTGCCACCGGTCAGGAGTTTCAGTGTCGAACCGGGCCAATGCCTTCTCAAATAGCTTGTTCTCTTGTTGGGTCCATGTACCGGACCGGTGTGAGCTTAGTGAACTCGACGCCATTAAATTATTTGTTTAATTAATTTGAGAACCAAAAAAACACTAAACAAATGTGTAATGTTTGGCCTCAAATTAAAAAAGAAGAGGAAGTGAAATATGGGATGGTGGTAAATTGGTTGCATGCAAGCTTCTTATATAGTGAGGTTTAGGGGGTGGCCAAGTTGGGGAATATGCAATTTTGTATAGTTGGAAGTGAATGACTCGTTTGAACAATAGCCACACGGTGGGGTGAGAGTACGTGTAGTAATACTTGCGACATATATACGCATTTACTTATTTTTGTTATATTCTTTTTCGTTTTGATTTGCCTATTGCAATTTGGTGTTTATGTGTACATGCAAACTGCAAAGAGTCCTCTAGCTAGACTTGATAAGTGGGGTAAGACCGGCCCAGTTCTAGCTCAGTACTCCCTCTGTTTCATAATAAACATCACACTTGGATGATGACAAACGATTTTAGAAGATGTTGTTTTGTGTGTTATGTGGTGAGAGAAAATATATTTTTTATATATTTATGTGAGAGAGAACTTTTTCTAAAAAAAATATATATCATCTTTTATGGGACAAACTAAAACGAAAAATGTGATCTTTTGTGAAACGGAGAGAGTACTATATTACCGTCTAGCCTAACTCATTTATCAATTGGGTCTGGTCTAGTTTGAGCTAGGTCGGGTTGGCCAATCTATTTAACAAGTATACCTCCAATCTCGTACTCAAAAGTCAAATTTCTCGTCCCAGCCCAATAGAATAATGAGGGAGTAATTCACGTTTAATCTTATTTTGATCCTTAAGAAAGTAGTCTTGTAATCAGTGTGCACAAGGGAGCCATCTGGATAGGTGAAATTCCCTAACTATAGCTAACGAGATTCGAACCTGAGACCTTTGTATCCACTACCCAATCACCTCTTTAAAGATCACGTGGGCTACTCTTGCAGATAATACTTCCAATCTTGTAGTTTGGGAGTTGGGGTGTTGAGATATGAAGAATATTGAGTGATTCACTCTGCCGCTATATAGGTGAATCATTTTCTTTTTATTTTTCAGAAAAAAAACAATACATCTCATCTTACTTATTGTATACTTTTTGGTTTTAGATATATTGTTGCTTTGTTGTTATATTGTTTTCCTTACTTTGTTATCGTTGTCTGTATTTTATTATGCTTATATCACTAGATCGTTATTTTTAAAGTACTTTAGTATTTTGTATAAAAAAATAGTAATATAGTATGCTCTTATGGTTGGATACATATATTCTGAAATAAAGCAATAGAGTTTTTTTATAATGGGTCTCTTACATAGATAAATTGAAATTTATCATATTTTGACTGAGTACTAGTAACTTATATGGAGTACTAAATTGTACTAATGGTTTTTTTTTTCTACCGATCGAGATTAATAACAGGAATAAAGACGAAAGATGCATATTGCATGCATTTTTCTCTAATGAAATCTATCAGATATTTTACGTGGCGGTCCTACACTCCTACTCTTTCAGATGCCCTCGTTTTTAATGAATAATTCTCATCTGATAGTTTGAGTCATTAAAAGCCAAAATAATTAATTTGACAAGATATTATTCAGAAGAGAATAGAAATTAAATGAAAACACCCGCTCTATAACGGCACAGCATATAGCTGTCAATTGTCATTCATATTTGGTTCAAAATCCAAATAACGCTGATCATACGTGTATTTTTTGGTCTATTAGTACGATTGACTGTATAATTTATTTGTTTGTGTTAAAATAGATTTTAACTAATTTAATTAAAAAATATAGGAGTATTCTATAAAGGGATGTGTTAAAATGACAACCCATCTTAAAATAACCATACCACCATTCCTAACCAATCATTTGTACACGTGGACGAATAATCAGCTGTCATGTGACAATCATAAAAAATTCGCAAGGATATATTTACGCGGACTGCAACATCCAATACTCTAGACTGCAATATCCAATATTCTAAACTGCAAAGTGACGCGGCCTGCAATATCCAATACGCTAGACTGCAATATATAGATTATTGTAGATTGTTGTCTAGTGTTTATAGTATTGCAGTCTAACATATATAATATTGTAGTCTAGCGTGGTATGACAGTGTCATTTTAAAAGTGTTGTCGTATACCCCTCTCATAAAAGTACAATTTGACTTCTCATAAAAAAACTCACTCATTCATCCCTATTCGTTTAATTAATTCAATATGCAAACCTTTTTAACCCACCAGATCTTTCCCCTAAAATTATATTTTGGATCCACCATTGAATTGACCCAACCATATTATTTTTAACGTAGTTATTTTTGTTGGACTGCATATAATTTTTCTATAGAACTGCAATTCATAAAATTTATTTAAAATTTGATTATTTGGAATTCTGATATTGTGTGTGGAATTTCTAAATATAATTATAAAAGTAAAAGAAAAAGTATTGAGCGTTTTTTTCGGTAGGGCCATAAAAGAACAAAATTGGGTCTCCGAATAAAATTACCTTTATTAGGAGTATTATTTTTGTCTTGATATGTGAAGTTGACTCTAGTAAGAGTACGTAGACGGTGAAATTCCAAATGGTGAAACCCAAATTCATTGGGTTTTCGATTAATTAATTGTCCTAACTTAATACTCCCTCCCTCCGTCCCATAAAATTTATCCCATTTTACTATTTTCGTCTATTCTATAAATATGTCCTAACTGAAATCTTTCAAAAAAAAAGGACATTAAATACACTTCTCAATCTCTTTAATTTGAGACTCTTATTCCACTGCACACTTCCATTTAATACAAAGTCAAACAATTTTTTAAAATTTATGTCAAATTAAATTGGGACAAACTTTGTAAAACGGATGGAGTATATTAAAGTGGAGGAGTACTTAAATAGAGATACAATATTCCATAATCCATACCATAACTAATTAAATAGTGATACAAAATTCATTAGGTATTCAATTAGGTATTCAATTAATTGCAGTACATGTTAAGAAATACTCCTAGGCTATATATTTGAACCATTAGAAAATGTCAACAGATGATAAAATAACGTCAACAGAAAATATCAACACAGTATCAATGTTGACGTCGTGTTGACATCAAAATCTTAAAATTTTACACTGTGTTGACATTATATTGAAAAGTTTGAAGTTTAATTTTATCACCAGCCTACGTTAATAATACTTATATATCTTCGAATTCTCACTCTACATTTAAGTAAAAAAGTTTACAGTTACTAACAAGAAATACAGTGGTCCTCCTTACAACTGGGAAAATGGTAAATATCTCAAAAAAAAAAATTCGAGATGACGAAAAATTCATAAAATAAAGTTGGTTTTGGATGTCGATAGCGTTGATTTTTGATGACATTATTCGATCTGGGGGAAAGCCCTTCACTCATTATTGGGCCATCATCATATAAATATTCCTAGATTTTGTCACTTTTTAGGATCCCTGCCCCTAATCAGGTCCAAATTGGTCCAACCCATTTTTGGGCCCAATTCAAGAATAAATTCCCTATACTGCAACAGAATATATCTACCGTCACTATATATAGTATTTTAATAATGAAATTTGAAATTTATTAACTTAGAAAAATGGGCCAAGAATCTATCTTGTGTATGATACCTTTCGAGGATAAGGAGATAAAAAGAGTATTTTAATTTATGTGCCGAATAGGAGCCCGGATCAATGTATTTATTCCTTTTGCATTAGTTTATCTCTTTCGATTCTCTCCATTTTCTCTTCTACCTCATCACAATATATGTCTTCTAATAATTACTACTCTTTCCGTCCCAAAATAACTGAAACAATCTTTTGGTTGTAGAATTTAAAAAATTGATTTTTTCAAGGTTGGTTAAAATGTAGAGAGTAACGTAAAAAAAGGAATAAAGTAAGAGAAATTAAGAGAGAGTAAACATGAGAGATGATAAAGTTCTTGCTAAGAGAGAAAAAGACTAACTACATTGGACAACCCAAAAAAATTTATGGCTCAACTACCTTGGGACGGACGAAGGTAATTACTATTCAATAGTACTAGAAAAACAAAAATATTTTATTTGGCAAAAGTTTAAATTTTATGGAAATAACCTCATCGTAGATATTGCATAGTAGTAGTACTTTTTCTTTGTGTACATTGCAACACATTCACAATCACAGCCCATTGAGCTCTATATTATTCAAGTGGAGTATTTTTCAGCACTATTCATAAACCTTCAGTAAGAATTGAACACTATAATGAGCACATACTTTTTTTTATTTCTCATTTTTTTAATTCTTGAACCGGTCAAATTAAGTAAAAGTCATAGTACTATTCAAAATATAATATTTTAATGCGAATACGGGTTTATTTAATTTTTTAGCTCAAACTTTGAATTTACAAGTATTTATTTTGAGTTGTATATAAACCATTATCTTTTAAAAAAAATAAGTTCGTGTAAGACAATCTGAGGAATAAAGAATAATTAAACCAGTCAATTCATGAGCTAATTAATATACCAACATTGTAAAACACAAGAAAATAAAAAATAAATTATATGTAATTGAATATGAGCTTGACTACTCATATTTGCTTAAGACTAAAATTTCTGTGTGTTCAATTTGTTTTACTCGAATCAACCTTTTCAAACGTATTAAAAACAAGCAAAAATTACCAAGTCAAAGTTAGATACTACAATCTAGTGAATCATTATCACATGTAACACTCATTTCTAAATAAGTATCCCAATATGTCAAGTTTTGCCTATCCGTAATATTTAATTCATTAATTCAAACTGATAAGTACACGCAATCACAATTTTAAATGACATTTCTCCTTCAAAAAATAGAAATGATCAGCACGACAGTTGAATGGGAGCAGATTGGTTTGTAAATACTCCACATCTTACAAAACAATAGCGTAACTAACTAGACATGTATTCATGATGTTGATTAATAACAAAGAAGTTGAGTAATTATTAGTATGTATTCATGATGCATATTTTATCATATTGTTCGCCTGCACCATGCACATTTCAAACTTTAATTTAATACGGAGTATTTTGTGTTCAATCTCGCTCGTTTGTCTATACTTCGTAATTTAAATGACTATTTGTTAGTACAAATATGTGCCACGTCATGCATGCTAGTATTTCATTAAAAGTTTGAACTTAATGATTTATTGTTTCGTTTTTTGAAAAGTATGAATTCGACTAGAATTTAACTTCGTGATTTAGGCAATTTGAAATAATGTAAAAACAAAAAAAATGAATGATGTATTCCACTCCATTTGTAATAGGTATAATTGGTTAGGGGCTATAGCGTGATGGGCTAAGATGGGAATGTGTGTGGGCTTGAAAATTAAAAATTAGATCCAATGAGTAGTATGTATGAAATGTCAACTCGTTTTGAGCTTGTGCTCATTAATTTCATCGAACTTAAAAGCGTTTGAAGAAAAATTGAATAATCAATCAAATTGTGGGATGATAAATAGTCATCCAATATACACCAAATTTTAAAATGGACTAAACTATGTAAACTAAATATTTGAATGGACTCAATTAATTTGTTTATCATGTCTTATAACTCAAACGAAGAAGGTTAACCTGTAGATAATAATTTTAAAGTTAATTCAAATTCTAATGGATACATAGTACTAGTATTACCAAAATATAAATACATACTAGTATTATAAAGATAGACCAATGGCCACGTATCCGACTATCAATTTAATTGTTCTAGGGACTAGGGTGTTTAATAGCTTCTAAAAGAAATCAATAATGGTTTCCTATCTCCTGAAAAACACCTGGTTGCATCCAACTATTTTAGGTTTAATTAATTAAGGCCTTCTTCTCAATTTAGGAAAGTTCTATATTGTAAATCACGTTAGAGCATCTTTAAGGGGAAGGGTAAATGGAGAGGTAAATGGACATAACTACCATATTTACATTTTCTACATAAAAATTTATTCTCCAAAGGAAGAGGTATTTGAGGAGGTATTATACCTTCTTTTATTTTGAGAAGGTATCTTTACCTCTTCTTGATAGAAAAGGTAAAAAGTTAGTTATTATTGTTTGCCTTTTCAATTTACCTTCTTTCCTTGGAGTCCATTACTTTTTAAGAAGGTATAATAACCTTTTTGAGAAGGTAAATGACAAATATACCTTCTCAGTATACCTTTTTCCCTTGGAGATGCTCTTACAAATCCTTTTCTAGTCATCAAGTCGTTGGTGACATTATCGGAGACTAGGTTTATAGCTAAGTTTTGCAATTAAATTGACTGCATAAAGGCTCCAAAATAATTCCAGTCATCATATTTATACAAAGACTAGCTTTAATTTCACAAACTCACTAGAGACTCTTTTACCTCCTAAAATTCAACAAAGTTTAATTATGCATCCATTCCGAATAGCTTGATTAATTAAGAACTCTGATCTGAATAATCTACGATAGTTTCCCCAAAAAATTGAAATAAGACCTCTAATGAGATTCTAATTACAAGTTGAAAGAATATGGACCATCCTACGAAATTCTCGAGCGTGACAGCTAGCCAGATTCATATATATTGACGATGCACACATGTTGTAACTAACTTTAAAAAAAAAGGAATTTTTGAGACGTAGTTAAGATTGTATCTACAAATTCTTGTGAAAGTTCATCTTTTTTTCAAGATTCCTTTTCCTGTAACTTTCACATAATCATTGGTGATAGCCCAAAAATTCCCATCGCATAGAGATAGATCATAGTTGCAACTTGTAATATTCCCTTTCAACAACATAAATTAGCAAGAATTGAACAATTGGTGTTTGCTGTCAAAGTTTTCCAAATATGTAATTTTTTATTGACTGGTGTGAATGGTGATATGATCGGATGTTGATTTTTTACGACATCATATCATGCATATACTATAAGATAGTAGATTGTTTTGATCATGCATGATGTAATAAAAAGGCAACAACATTAGTCCAATCTTAGCTGAAGTTTTTATTAGAAGATTAATGTTATTGTTGTGTGCTTTCTTGAAATCTAGAGTGAGGAATTAATGAGAGAAAAAAGATTGCACATTTTATTCTTTCTAGTAGTAGTATTATTTTCAATCTTGAAGTTTCTGTGAGCACATTTTAAACGTGGATAAAATAAATCAAGATTTAATTGCTTGGTACCTCCAAATTGTTTGTAATTATCCTTTATCAAGATTTTGGGATATGTTAATTATTACAAGCAGAGAAATAAATTGGTCCACAGAGACCGAAAAAAAAACTTATCTTCAGCGTACCTTTTGCCTTTTACAATATTCCATGAGAGAGAGATTCTTATGTATATATGAATACAGTTGATTCAGTTGCGCATCAAGAATACATATTATGATGGAGATATAAATAAAAGCAGAATAAATTTATTGTGTTCAGTTAGTACTATAACTTCCAAGCCATCCCGTACCTCAATATTAAGCAAAATTTGATTTTTTTTTCCCCATCTCTATGGCTCTATGAGGTGGTTGGAAAATATTTAACGTGAGTATTTTGGGAAGAAATGCTTTGGACGATTTTGGGAAGAAATTGAGTCCTCTGCAAGGTCAAATTAAATCAAATGCATGGCAGTCCAGACATCACAGATCTTTTTCAGCATTTCTTTTATATATCGAAGGCTCAAGCCAAAAATGGTGAGCAAGTTATGTACGACGCTCACAAACAAGAGAAATTTTCAGCATTAATAAAATGGTGATAAGATTAATAATTTTATTATCTCGAAAAAATATGGAAATTTTCAACATGCGTTGTTCACCCTAGACGATGTAGAAAGCAAAGAAAAATTCAAGAAAAAAGTGAAATGAATGCATCATACGATCAATTTCTGCACTAGTTTTTGAGAAACAAATTGCATGCAAGTACATTCCATTTTGAGGAAACTCTTGTACTAGTTGGTATGGATTTAGACCCTCACAATGTTTTAGATAAGCCCACTCTTCTTTCACTCTTTTAAATCTTGTGATGTTTGTCTTGACGAAGTTTGCTGTCTATGTACCATATAATTTGATCTTGTATTTTTCTTGTTTTTATTTTTTGGGTGCAGATATTTTTTTTCCTAGTGGGAAGTAAGCAAAATGCAAGTAAACAAACCAATTAATTAGCTGAATTAGCAATTTAGCACGTACAAATTTCACACTTTTCTTGAATTAGGTATGATAAGCCACATTCTTGCACTTGATGTAAGAAGATACTATGCATAATTTGTGATCAAATCTAGGTGCAAAAGAAGGCGTGATTAATTAACTAAGAGGTGAGATGGCATTATATTCTCTTAGTAGTAGTACATTTTATGTATGCAGATTCTTTAAAGGTTGTAATAGTCCTTTGTCTTGCTTCAATTGTGGTTCTTAACTAGACAAATCACTTAAATTCTTCAAGATTTTCCAAGTTTATAGTCCAGCTGTATCAACACCCCACCCCACCCCCTAACCATATGAAGCTTATAAATAAGCACCATACCATTTCCCACTTCCTCACTTCTACACTTGACCTCATTAGCCTCTTTGTTTTCTTGTTTCTCCCTATTACCAATTTTTTTTTTGTTTTCCATTCATAAACAAAATGGCATCGACCTCGATCTCTCACTCGGGCAGCAGCAGCAAATGGTCTGCCCAAGAAAACAAGGCCTTCGAGAGGGCTTTGGCCGTTTATGACAAAGATACCCCTGACCGTTGGGCCAACGTTGCCCGAGCCATTGGGGGCCGGACACCAGAGGAGGTGAAGAGGCATTATGACATCCTTGTTGAGGATATCAAATACATTGAGAGTGGGAAAGTCCCATTCCCAAACTATCGGACCACGAGATAAACAAATTTTTAAGGTATCTATAATCAGTCTCGTGTTTTATGTTATCAGTATGTTTGTGTGTCTCTTATCTGACCACATTGGTAGATAGTAGAGTGAAATGTGGCAATTTCTCCATCATTGGTAATTAATGAACTTGGTTGGTGATAGTGAACGTAAGTAATTGAATTTGTATGTAAATAATTAGACAAAAACCTATGTTGTTATTAATAATTTGTGCTCGTGGACACTAAGACAGGTAGGCCAGCTTCATATATGCATGTAATATACACTCCTACTATTTAGTTCCCATTCAATCAATCTAAAATCTTGGCATTGGATTCTTAATATTTCTTATGGGGTTGAAGTACTTTAGATTTTAGAAATAATTTAGTCCTATATAGCATAGTCACGTACAATTTTGATTTCTATTTAGTGTTTTGAACAGTACAATCTGAGCACGTTATTAATTGTTGCCTTTGCATGAATTCTCGAAATACCATGCATGCAGATTGCAGAATGTATATGCACGTATGTATGTTTAAAATTCAAATCTCCTTTATTATTTAATTCTTGTAATTTTTGGGAATAATGGGTATTTTTTGTGATGCAGGTAATATGAAGAGATTAAATAAGAGATGGAAGAAGGCAACCTACCGAATTGAAGCAATTATATATACGTATTTAGTTTTACTTATTTTTGTAATATTTGAGAATCATATAGTAGATGATGATTCTTCCCAATGTTGGACGAAAGTTGTCCCTATAAATAAATATTGTACGTGACGTGGCATTATCAATTTATATGTGATTTTCTAGCTAGTACGTACTGCAAATGCGATTCTTATTTATTATTACTGCAAAAATGAACGAGATCATATCATATTAAAATGTGCAAGTTCATAGTATCGGTAATTATATCTAATTTTTGAGATAAAAATATAACGATTTTATGTATTCTTTTCTTCTTCTTCTTCTCTGTGAGAGGGTTTTATTTTATTTAATTATTGAAACACTTATGAAGGAAGGAAAGTATAAAATTCATCGTTAATTGAGATCTGACGTATATACGTTTGTGTGCGTGTGAGTATTCTTTTTTATACTATCCCATTAACTGAGTAAAATATATATATAAATAACGCACCCCTATGTATGATAATATTATATGTATAAATTTTATCTACTCACTTTGTGTACAGTAAGGGAAAATTAACACATTAATTATAGTTTTTAAGGAATAAAAATAACATTGTTTAGAGAAGTTAAAAACGTCATTTAAAAAAAAAGATTCCGGAGCCAAGAGAAAGGCTCGAATTTTTGTCACGTCTCTCAATCAAATCAGGTAATTTATAGCTTTGATGGTAGTAATAGTGACAAAATAATGTGCATAAAGCAAAGCATTCGGACGTTGAAGATGGAAATAATAATGACAACATGACGTGCATAAAGCAAGTGGGCGTGGACATTAGCATATAAACATTAGTTTATGAAGAAAAAACCCGCTAGAAACAAGAGAAATGATAAGGTACAATTAGTACAATAACCATAATTTTATTTAAAGAATAGACATCATATGAAAACATGTTTTCTCAATAAATAAAATAAAAACATAAAATAAATCTAAGAATGTGACGTCAACGGAGAAAATAACTCCAATGATTCAAACCATAGCAATAATTATTTTATTAATTAAGTTCTTAATAAAATCATCCTTCTTCAGTATCGATATATATAATAGAGGGTCTAGTGCTAGTTATCTATTTTTTTATATATAATTTCCTTCCCAAATTTATTGAACCAAAGTAACAAAGATGCATGTGGTTTTCTTGAAACTTTTAAAATGATCTCACATGCATAAGCCATTACATCGCAGTGATAAAGTCAGGGTCCACTTACAAAATCGTCATGGTCCAACATTTGACAAACTTTTTTCAATAATTTGTAATAGTATCATGAATAAAATGACATGCTAGATCTGATGCTGATGCGAACATCAAATTCAGTTTGCTATGTGGATTTTCCAAAGTTCAATTATTATGAACCTAATTGAAAAACAGATTATTAATTAGGACAAAATACGATATTATTCTTCATAGATTATGAGTTCTGAAATAGTAATAACAATACTAAAAAAAAATGATTCCAGATAATGAGGGCAAATAAAAATTGAGAATATATAAGAGCGTGGAATCCATAAGAGCATATAACATATATAGTACCAAAAATACTATCATGAGCTATTGAATTCAAATATACCCTTTAAAGGGACCACATTTGGTAGCTCTCAAATGCTCCACGCAAAAAATTAAGCATCATTCCTCTAAACTAAAATATGAATCACTTCTTACTTCGTATTGATAGAAATTTATGGGTTTTCATCATAAAACTAAGTGGTGATAGGAGCAATGGCCCATAAAATTTATATATATTATTAGTTTTAGTTTTTCTATTAACACCAAGGTGGGATAATTATATGTTACGAATTTTAGTTTCAATTGCCTACATACATATATAACAAAAGGATCATAATTTATTAATGAGTGAACTACATAAAAAGTCCTTAACGTTTTCAAAAGTTACATTGCAGGCCTCTAGGGAAAAAAAATACTTCCACATAACCATACCCTTTTACATAATCACAAATCGGATATTTGTAGCCATTTTTCGGTCTATATTGCCCAAATGCCTTCAGGGGCATTTTAGTCAAATAAGAAAAAGTTGTACACCTACTCCACTGCCTTGCAGCAGACCTACACTCTGCAATGTCATCATATTTGAAATTTCCCAAATTTTCGACTATATAAATTTTCTTTGTTGACAGCAGACCTACACTCTGCAATGCTTCATAATTTTCACTCTTAAATCATTTCATTTTTGACACTACAAACATAATTCCCTCTGCAGACCAGCCCTACCGACGGTATATAGCTTGGGTATGCCTCTCTCTCTCGACGATTTTTGAAATTGTTGTAAACCTACCGTCGATTACTCGCTTATTCATCCATAGCACGGTAAGCGTACATCACAAATTAGGTAAGTTCCAATGTGACCGGTAAAATGTCGGATGGTTTTTGTGTGTTCCTGCAGCTGATTTTGGTTGTATTTAGTTCAAATTCGGGTTTGTGTGTATCGGTAAAATGTAGTATGTTTTTTGTGTGTTCCTGCAGCTAATTTTGGTTGTGTTCATTTCAATTTAGGGGTTTATGTGTGTTAGGCTGTGTCGTTCTAATTTCTGGGCAAATCGCTGAATTTTGGGTTTTATTTTTCAATTCAGATTCTGTTGCAATGTCTTCTTCTAGCTCTCAATCTTATGGGTCAAGTTTCAATTGGAATTGGCCTCGTCCAGAGATTGTGAACTGTAATCATGATCTTAAGGCTGAGCTAGTGACATCTAGGACGGCTGCTAATCCTGGTCGACGGTACTATCGTTGTCCAATATGGAAGGAAGATGATTGCAGATTCTTTCGTTGGTCTGATGCGGGTCTATCGCCAAGCCAAGACACTTACTTCCAAAGAATCAAGGTCGAACGAGACAAGTTTGAAGAACAACTCCGATGCAAGAATATTGCGGAAGGTGTTCTTGAGGATAAACTGCGCATGAAAAGTGAGGAATGTGACGAGTTGAGGTTAAAATTGAGCATGAAGACTGAAGAGTGTGTAGGTCTTAAGTTAGAAATTGTTAAAACCACCAAAATGTCTCGAAATATGAAGATTGTAATTTTGTTGTTATGCGTTGTAATTATTTTCCTAATGTAATGGTAACACTTTTCTTCTTGAACTACTCGTGTTGTAAATATGAAGAGGGACACTTTTTTAGTGAATAACACCCGACGTACAAAACCTTTTGTTGAATAACACCCGCAGTCACTAAACTAATCTCGAATGAAGTACAAAATGTTTGGTTGAATAACACCCCACATACACACTTAATCAATAAACATGGCAAATTGACGTCCCATAAGCATATACAAAAGTATAGTCTTAGAATACAGACAGAAAAAGGCATAAGAGCTAGCCTTCACAAAAAACAAGCAAGCATGATGGGTTGTACTGATCAGACAAAAAACATGATAGAATTCAATACTAACCAAAACCCCACGCCACCCTACCATAGTCAAAAAACAATATCCAGCTTAATGTTTCACAAAAACCTTCAACACTAACAAAAACCAACACCATTGTTTACAGTTTTCATGTTCCCAACACTTGATCACCCCGATTATTCAATCCTGATCCCTGCGACGGCCACAGCGTTGCGGATGAGTCCTGGTCCTGGTCCGACGTGTGCCAGCCCTTGGATCAGATGGGTTGGTCTACAACAAACAACAAACAACAAACATGTCAAATTGAATGCCAATAGTTAGGTTAGGAAATGAAAAGTGATACATTAATACCGAATACTACCTCTTGATTTGGCTGTCTTACCCGACTTGTGCTAGGTCGTCCCCGACAAGGCCGATTGGTCTGTAAGTAACAAACAAAACCGTTAAAACCGTTAAAATACTGACCAGCAGGTAGGGAATTCATATAATCGTACTGAATAGTACCTCTTGGTTTTGAACTCGTACCTTTTGTTGATTAGACATGAAGACGTATCTTGGGGCATTATCGTGTATGTGAAGGTCCTCTGATAGGTAGTCGAGAAACCATTTCCACTGTGCGTAGCTCTCGGCCTCAGTCACCGCCCACGCAATAGGCCACCAACCATTGTTTGGATCAATCCTCATGGCCGTCATAAGTTTTCCCTTGTATATACCTCTCAAGAAACAAGCATCTAAGAAGATAATTGGACGGAAGAAACGCATCCAACCAAATTTCAAAGGCCCGAGGCAACAATAAAACCTCAAGAATTTGGGGCCTACCAATTCAGGCTCCCTGAAGTTCTCGTAGTGTAAATGCACACTCGAATCAGGGTGTGTCCGTTCCAATTCTGACTTGTAGTAGAACAATCGCCCGTATTGGAGTCCGGCCTTGCCAACTTTCAGCCCGAACTCCTCATCCACACACTGCCGTATAGCTGCCAATGGAATGTGGGGATTCACTTTGATTTTCTCTATGTAACGCGCAACTAGCCACTTGGACGTGAGTCATCTCTGCTCCAACACTTGCGAGCACGTGTGAGCATGATCTCTATGCATATTCATTACCACATAATCGGTATTGTTGTGGGTTTCAATCTTCCTTGCATACACATACCACTCACATGTCTTGCCTTTACAAATGGCACGGAGTCTCTTTCCATCATTTTTTATGACATCCACACGTCGTCTGGTCATTATGGCATACTGGCGCATGACCTCATAGAAGAAATCGCGATCCTTAAAAATATCATCAGGCTTCCAAACTGGAAGCTCATTGGTCAGCTTGAATAGAGTGTACTTTAAACCCTTCTTCTTGAACCCTTCCAAATCTTCAAGATCTTGTAGATCTTGTAGCTCATCCACTGTTTCTTGCTCACATAGTGGGTTTTTATCCTTCAAATTCCGTTGTTCCGCAACAGGGGAGTACTTTCGGCGTTTCTTTGCCCCTCCATTGCCCTCACCATTCAGCTCTCCGGTACCTTCTTGTTCGGTGTCTGCATCCGCACTCCGCTGCTGTTCCGGTTGTTGCTGACATAGGCTCTGGTAATAAGTTGTAAACTGCTGCTCATCTCGACACATGTTTGCCAAGGAGATAAAATGCTCCGTCGGGAACATACTCGAACGAAGGACAATAAACATCATCTTGGACAACTTGATCGGGTACTTCTCCTGCAGTTGGCTGGGCTTCTTCTGAAACTACACCAGTTGGAGCTGACTCTTGCACAGAGGTGTGAACTTCGTCCGTGAACAATTCATGGGTAATGTCCTCAAGAATCGGGATAAATGAACTGTCAACCCGAATGTCCGCTTGTAGTTCACATCCACCGTCCATCACCGGTTGGTACACCTCTTCAAGTACATTCACACCCACAGTTTCATTGTCAGGGCATGACGAACCAATTACCTCCTACGCAATACAAAAGTGAATCAATACACTGACAAATTAAACAATTTGGAGGGGAGGGAACACTGGGTCCACATGCTCAACACAACCAAACAAAATACTAAATAACAAACGGGGTACTACATCATTTATGGAAATCACAACTGCCAAACGGGTAACTAACATCAATCATTGTGAATCACAAATAAAAAACGGGGTACTATGATATGAATCATTTAATGTCACAACAAATTACCTCTTGCACGTATGCATGGAGGTCTTCTCCTCCAACTTGTCCAACATCTGCCATAGGTTCAACATCTGGTATTGGTTGTTGTACAACTTCAGCAACTTCGACCGAAGACACTACTTCAGATGGTACTGCTTCGGATGGTATAGCATCACAGAGTGGGGCTTCGGATGTTACTGCTTCGGATGGTACGACGTCGGATACTACTGCTTCGGAGGAAACCTCTGCAAAGGCTTCGGATGTGCAGTGCCATTTCGTTTTTCGGATACTACTGCTTCGGATGGTACGAGCGAAATGGCACTGCACAAAACGTCCAATCGCTCGCGTCATGAAAGTAGATGGCGCAGCGCATGCAGGCCGCCAATGTCAGACAGTGGGTTGAAATGACTGGAATGCCCTTTTAGGGCTCAAGGGCAATATAGACCGAAAAAATACGATTTGTGATTATGTAAAAGGGTACAGTTATGTGGAGGTATTTTTTTTCCCTAAGAGCCTGCAATGTAACTTTTGAAAACGTTAAGGACTTTTTATGTAGTTCACTCTTTATTAATTATGCTATACTGATCACACACACAATTGGCACTTAACTTATGGACATAATTCTCACTTGACTTCAACATATTTAGCAATACATTAATAACACAATTATGTTCCATGCATCAATGACATAATTTACTTAAAGCTGATTAATACGCCCAATAACAAAATTTTGTTTTACAATATCAGATGATAATCAAGCAAAGAAATGGAAACTTCATAACAGAGAAATTCAGGACACTGAGAAAAGAAGGAATTAAACTTTGAAATTATTTTCTTTAGCTTGACTAAATTAATTATAATCTGAGATTTATAATTTATATCTTGTGGGGTTATGCGCTTCGGACTTTGGATTCTAACTTAGGGCCTATTAGAAACTGATTAAAGCCCATTATGCATGTTCTGATAAAATTTACAATAACTAACAAACATTGTGATAAATTAATACTCCCCTCTGTCCCTATGTAGTAGAGACATTTTTTTTCGGCACGGGATTTAAGAAAAATTATTTTAAATGAGTTAAGTAAAAAGAGAATAAAGTAGAAAGAAAAAAAGGTACAAAGATGAAGAGAGAGTAAAGTATTTTTTGCCAAAAAAGGAAATGACTCAGCTATAATAATAATAATAATAATAATAATAATAATAATAGATATATACGTATATATAGCATGAGTTGTGATCAATGTCGAACCCTTATTAAAGACCGAACTAGAGACCAAATTTGGGCCATCCATTTTTCTTAATCTTGTAGTTAGGATTAATTTATAATTAATTTAATATTTTATTCAATAAATATTTTTTTAAAAAAATTATTTTTTTTAAAATTTTTTTTTATTCAATAAAAACTTGTTGGAGTAAATAATGAACTATATTCACTACATAATGATCTTAATGAACGTATCTTATGAAGTAATTTTTCGCATTCAGTACATACCGAATTTACTTCAACTGAAAGATAATTATGTCATAACACATTATGAAGTAATAAACTAATGGAATGAAGTAATAGTCATATTTATTTAATATAGTTCAATACTACCGCTTAACATTTAACACCAAAATTTGTTGTATCATTAATGTATTTCAATAACATGTCAAAATTACTTCATAACATTCTTCATTTAGTTCATTATTTAGTGAAAATAGTTCATTATTTACTCTGGCAAGTTTTTATTGAATAAAAAAATTAATTTTTTTTAAAAAATTTAAAAATAAAAATAAAAATAAAAAAGTTATTATTGAATAAAATATTAATTGTAAATTAATTCTAACCACAAAATTAAGAAAATAGATGATCCTAATTTAATCTCTAATTCAATCTTTAAGAGTGGATTTATGGATAATGGAATTCTATATATCATATCACAATACTCTATCGCCTGAATTGGATATATAAGTAATAGGCAAATCAAATTTCATAAAAAAAGAATTATTTCTATAGATGTAATTATTTTAAGCTTTATTGGCGACTTCGATCATTATTAATTGTAGTACTTACAGACAAACATGAATAATAGAATTTGTAAATATATCAGAATGCAAGGTTTTGAAGCATTATTACATTTCAATGCATTTACTGTGTATTTAGTTAGATTTTATATTTTATCTATCAATAATTTACGTCATAAAATAGTAATCCTCTCGTCCTCTATGAAAGTTAAGTTACTATAATCAATCGAACATATATCGCATATTATATTGTGTAGTGCTTTAAGATTGTTTGACAGTTCAACATTTATGGAAGGGAAAATGACTAGAAAAGAATATGTAAAGGTGGTTTACGGTTGAGAAGTTTCCTAATTTGAGAAAAGCCATGAATGAAACTTAAAATAGTTTGGTGCAGCCAATAATAATAAATTAATTAACGTGTAAAAAGAATTTTAAAAACCAAGAACGATTAAATAAATAGTGGGATGCGGTTTGGCCAGTAGTTTAGAAACTACTCGTAGAGCAACAGCCGTCTATCTACCTTTAAAATTAATACGTATAATATTAATTAATTTATATATTTTTAATTTATAATTTCTTAATATTTTAAGATTTTCCATCTGCATTTAGATTATGTAGAAAGCAATTTTAATTTAAATTATTATTTTCGTTTTAACTTAATTATCTAATTATTACTATGCGTGTTTACATAACAAGTTTGATAGATTATTTAATTTTTCTTAACCGCATTAATCATAACAAGTTTATCTATTTCATTTATCAAACCAAACAATTGTTTCTAAACTGAAATTATATGTAATTCAAGCGTCTATTGATTTTTATATACACGATACACTGTTTGCCTTTTTTGTGGCAACAAGGATTAATGACCACAAGTTGAAAACTAGTTGCCTTTTCATACAAAAGATTAAATTCAATTTTTAATTTCTGCTCAAATATATTGTAGTTCACGCCACCAAATAACAGCCCTCCGCCACAAGAAAATATTCAAGCAGTCTTTCATCAGCCCACACACATCCCTCTCGTGCCCCAAACTTCTCAACACGCAAAAAAAACCTATTACAAATGGAGTGTTACTAAAACATCATTCATTTTAATTTTTATTTTAACATAAATACGTACGTGGACACACTATTTTTTAATAAATCTAATCCCCAACCCCTTGTCAAATTCAATCATGTTTTAAGGTTAATGGCAGCTATTACGGTTGTATCTACTCCTTCCAAACTTCTCACCCAACACCAAAATTTTCATTTCATTATTTCATCACATTCTATTCCAATTTCCAGATCCATCTATTGTTTTCCCATTTTCTTTTTTCTTATGTAAATTAATTGCTTCCCCCCTTGATAAATAAGTACCATAATCTCTCCACACTAACACAATCATTAATTAATTTGATTTGATGGCACAGCCCAATTCCGGCACCTGCAAGTACGTGAAATTAGTGTACCATTATTTCATGAAGCATTTCTTAGCATTGTGCCTAATCCCTCTCATTGCCTTCACATTGCTGAATATATGGGGAGATTTCGAGAGGTTGTATCTGGGTCTCAAGTATAATCTCGCGAGTGTTTCGATTTTCTCGGGCGTGGTGGCATTCGGGTTGATGGTCGGGTTGATGACCCGGCCCAGATCCGTTTACCTAGTGGACTACGCTTGCTACCGCCCGCCCGATGAGCTCCGGGCCGAGTTCCGCAAGTTCATGGACCACTCGCGACTCACGGGCGACTTCGACGAGTCGTCGCTCGAGTTCCAAAGGAAGATTCTAGAACGCTCCGGGCTCGGGGAGGAGACGTACCTCCCCTCGGCCCTCCACCGCATCCCGCCGCAGCCGTCGATGTCCGCCGCGCGCGCCGAGGCCGAGCAGGTGATGTTCGGCGCGCTGGACAGCCTCTTCCGCGGCACCGGCGTCCGGCCGAAGCAGATCGGGGTTCTGGTGGTGAATTGCAGCCTTTTTAATCCGACGCCGTCGCTGTCCGCCATGATCGTCAACAAATACAAGCTCCGCGGCAATGTGAAGACCTTCAATTTGGGCGGGATGGGGTGCAGCGCGGGCTTAATCGCCGTCGATCTGGCGAAGGACATGCTTCAGCTCCACCGCAACACCTACGCCGCCGTGGTGAGCACCGAGAACATCACGCAGAATTGGTACTTCGGCAACAAGAAATCGATGCTGATCCCCAATTGCCTCTTCCGAATGGGCGCCTCCGCCGTCCTCCTCTCCAATCGCCGCTCCGATCGGCGCCGATCCAAATACAAAATCCTCCACGTCGTCCGGACTCACAAAGGCGCCGACGACACCGCCTTCAGATGCGTGTACCAGGAGCAGGACGACGACATTAATCAAAACCCGAAAATTAGGAAGATCGGAGTCTCGCTGTCCAAGGATCTGATGGCGATCGCCGGAGACGCGCTGAAATCGAACATCACGACGCTGGGGCCGCTGGTGCTGCCGGTGAGCGAGCAGCTGCTGTTTTTCATGACATTGATCGCGAGGAAGATCGTGAACCCGAAGATCAGGCCGTACATACCGGATTTCAAGATGGCGTTCGACCACTTCTGCATCCACGCGGGCGGGCGGGCCGTGATCGACGAGCTCCAGCGGAGCCTGCGGCTGGATCCGGTCCACGTGGAGGCGTCGCGGATGACTCTGCATAGATTCGGGAATACTTCGTCCAGCTCCATTTGGTACGAGCTGGCGTACATAGAGGCCAAGGGGCGGGTGAGGAAGGGGCAGCGGGTGTGGCAGATTGCGTTCGGGAGTGGTTTTAAGTGCAACAGCGCCGTTTGGGAGGCGCTGCGCAATGTGGGGCCGTCCCCCGATAGCCCGTGGTTCGACTGTATTCACCGTTACCCGCTCGACCTGGTCCAGTGACCGGAAGTTCACACAAATTACTCTATTATAAGTTATGTTTTTTTTTTTTTATATTCGGACTGTTCCATCAAAGTCATATTTGTAAAATTTGACGTGTTGAATATGTGTGCGGTGTATGTAAATGGTTTGCTTTTGGTTATTGCAATGGGATTTATAAATTATAATGTCAATTCATAAAGTCTCTAAGAACACACATTGACATCTTCCAAACAAAATTTTAAAAATAATCACCTAGCACTATACAAGGTTACAAGGAATTGCATGAACTCTTATTAGAAGAATAATGAAATAATATGAAAATTCTATGATATCAAGAACTATATATTATTTGGTAATTTGTTATTGTATTGGGTAAGAAAACATATGAATTCATGATGTAAAAACTTGAAATTACTAGCGGATGATATTTTAAAAATACTCTATTGTCATACTCGATAAGCTTTCGTTCCATGGCAGCGGATCATATTTGTTGCTAATATCAGCGGATGCATCCATTGACATACTCGATAAGCTTTTGTTCCATTTTGATGCCATTAATTTAGCAGCAGCTTAAGCTCACTACTAATATGTTCAAATTAGTAGTACTGAGCTTGAGCTCACTATTAAATTTCGACAAAATTAGCAACGATGTTGATTCGCTGTTGATCTGTTGGTATTAGTTTTTACCCGTGGATTGTATACTTGTAAGTGGCGTATTTTATTTACTTTTTTACCGTGGGAGAACTTGAGATAGGTGCTCAGTAATTTAAAAATGTGCAGTGCACATTGTGCACAATAAGTAAAGGTAAAATAAGTTTTAAAAACATATACTCGTAGTATATTTTATTGAGCACACGATGCATGAAAATGTATCGAGCTGGTGCTGTTTTAATTTTTAAACGACAAGTGCTCTTTATTTATGAAACATACAGATTATCGTTGTATTTAATCTGTCCTTGAAAGTTCATTTTCTCTGAAATTATTGTTTGTACACAGACTTTTTATATGCTCGATAATTAGTGATTAATGATTATACTGGGTAAGTGATGCTCGCTTAAGTCTATATTTTTAGTTGTTGAACTTTTTTAATTTATAATATATATCCCCTATTATAATCCAATAATTTCCAAAGTTGATATGGAGCTAGTATAAACATTACTTTTGATGTTTAAATGCTGAACTACATAAAATATTGCAATGTACACACATAGATGATAGAGTGTGATTTTACGTCAATTGATCAATATTCAATAAATTGATTTTATGTTTGTTTTCATATCTAGGATGATGAGCTTGCTTTATGTTTGCAGTTGTAAATTTACCTGAAAATTTATACTCGAAAACAATATTTTGTCTTTTTAATAATGAATAATTTTTTATTAGAAGTCATAATGTTGATAGGTAGTGAGATAAAAAAAATATACTCTCTTTGTTCATCTGTAACTGATCAATTTCCTTTATGGGTTGTCACAGGGTTGACTAATTTCTTTTTTTTTATTTATAAAACAATAAATATCATATCTCTTACTTTATTCATTTTTCCCCTCTTTTATTTTAATTACACTCTTATTTTATTCACTTTTTATTTCTCTTACTTTATTATATTTCTTACTTTATTTTTTCTATTTTTTTATTCATTCATTTAATCTAATTAACACAATTTTTCTTAAATCTAATGCCAAAATATTTTTATTACATTGGGACTGAAGGATTAATTTTTAATGAGGAATAATTTAGATTAATCATTACATAGATAAATTAATACTCCTACAAAAGAAATCAAGGGAATCCAAAAATGTTTACTAAGACATAAGGTATATATAATTATTAGAAGACACACATTATAACGTAATATATTCGGCACATAAAATAAAAGACTCTTTTTATCTGCTTATCCTCAAAAGGTATCATACACAAGATAGATTCTTGGCCCATTTTTGTAACATACACTAAATTACAGAACGTTCATATTTATATATATTAATATTAATATATTCTCGCTAGTTATTATTTCAACATAAATACTGCACCATTCCCTCCATCCGATTTTCCCCACTAAAAATTCCTCGCCGCACCTTTTATTCATTTATAGCATTTAATTTTACTTTAGTTTTTCTTTTATTGCTTTAATCTAAAGTATTGAATACTTTTTGCTATGTTCTTTAGATTGAAATTCGGTCAAAGTTCCTTAGTAGAACAACAATTAGTAAATGAGTGAATGTAATTATTAGTAATTATGTTCTGTTGCAATATTGGGAATATATTCTTTAATTGGGCCCGGAAAATGTCTTGGACCAATTTGGAGCGGGTATGGACCTCAATAGGCCACTGATCCGAAAAAGTGGTAAAATCTTGGAACATTTTTATGATGGCCCAATAACGTGTAAAGCGTTGTTTGTCCAAATAGAATCGTGCAATAAAAATTTTATTTCGAAAACTGACTTTATTCTAGAATTTCTTTGAAACTTTTTGGAAGATTTACAATTTTCCCAGTCGTAAGGAGGACCACATAGTAACTGCAAAAATTTAAGTATAATTTCACTAATATTGTAGAATGATTTGAATATCAAATTTGGATGAATATTACTCAATGTTCGATTTATATGTGAGTATGAAAAGCATATTTTAAGTTGTTTGATATACTTATTTACTTGGGTGATTGATGGAAATTGTTCATTCTTAATTGTTTTGATTATATGTAGAATGAAAATTCAAGAAAAGCACTATTTATTAGTTCGATATCTTTTGTTTGACCAGATACTGATTATTGACTAAAAGTTTCAAAAACAGATTTCTTAACATGTATAATTAATTATATGATAGAATAGTGTATTTATATTTTATTAATTAGATACTAAAATGACTGAGATTAAGTATTTATTTAAATATTGTATCCTCTTGGACTTTCTGAATAATTCTGATTTACATACAAAAACAAAAAAAATAAAGTAGTAATTTGTTCAGAGACCCAATTTAGAGCTTTACAGAGTCCAAAACAATCAATCAGAATAATTATTCTTTTACTTTTATACATTATTGTTCAGAGTTCCGAAACTACATATTTTAGTCATGTGATATATTTTGGGAACCTATGGGTTTAGATCAAGCCCACGTTGTTATTTGGCGAGTCAGTCTTTGCATGTACATCATAACATTAGAACCAAAGTGCAATCTGGAATCAAAATTAAAAAGAATATAACAAAAAAGGCAATATATGTTGAAAATATTACTACACGTACACACACCCACCCACCGTGTGGCTCTAATTCACTTCCAACTTTACAAAATTGCATATTCCCCAACCTGGCCACCCCCTAAACCTCTCTATATAAGAAGCTTGCATGCAACCAATTTTACCACCATCCCACATTTCACATTTCACTTCCTCTTCTTTTTTAATTTGAGGCCAAACATTACACTTTTTAAGTGTTTTTGGTGCTCAAATTAATTAAATAAATTATTTAATGGCGTCGAGTTCACTAAGCTCACACCGGTCCGGTACATGGACCCAACAAGAGAACAAGCTATTTGAGAAGGCATTGGCCCGGTTCGACACTGAAACTCCTGACCGGTGGCAAAATGTAGCCCGGGCTGTCGGAGGCGGGAAAACGGCGGAGGAGGTGAAGCGCCACTATGAGATTCTGATAGAGGATCTCTGTCGCATCGAATCCGGCTATGTTCCCATTCCTAAGTATAAGAAATCCTCCAATTGAATAAGAGAAAAGGTATTATTTACTATATGTCAATCTTAGATATTTTCATTCCTCTTTTTAAATGTGTTCAATTTTTAATATACATGTTTCGTTATGGAATTCATGTGTCATAATCATACATTACATTAGACCTTTAGAAAACCTCCGTTTTGAACAAGATCAAAGAAAAGGTACTACTATTATTTACATTCAAATAAAATTAGCATTGACGACGTATTTTTTTAATATAGAAAATAATTTTCATCCCGGGCCATATCTTTTTGGATGTCTGGCTCTTTTTTTCTGTACACGTTCCATATTCTACCAAACGAGAGAGATTTTATCTTGGTTATTTTCTTTCCGTTTTTTAAATGTATCCTATTTATAATAAACACATGTTTTTGTTATATGGATACATGCATGTGTCATAAAATTTTTTTAGAGATACTAATTAGAAGAATAAGAATTAGATCTGGTGTGTGTTGATCTAATGATAGAGTAATTAATAATTAAGACTATATTATGATATGGTCGTTAAAATTATTGTCATTTATGAATCCAAATAAATAATAGGACGTATATTTTTACATATTAACATATTTAGTTACAATTCGTATATCATATGGACTTAGCTGCATTTTTTAATCTGATTAAATATTAATTGACATGAGATGTACATATTCGTAGCATTTAATTGTAATACTAATAACTAATACTCCACTAGTATTTATTTGTTTTTGTTGTATTTTGACAGACTTCAAAGGATGTGAAGGGGCACGTGAGTGCTATATACATATGAGATTTTGCGGTGAATCAAGAAATTTTTTAATTAACGCAGTAATCGCGTTTTTTTTTTCAATTAAGGAATTGTAATAATTTGGTAAGAAATGCTATACAGTTCTTAATTGTAATTTTCACGCTTTTCAAATTAAATAGTAGTACGCCTTTACTTTTATATATGGTGGATTTGGTCGTACTAGTAATACTTTTGATACAAACATGTACGAATATTTGATTTATAATTACTATATATTTTACTAATAAATAGTATTATCATTAAATGCACGTGTAAAAAATCCCGAACATTGACTATATTGTGAGCTGGTGATAGGCGAATTAATTTCTATATGCGAAGAAGTTATGCGTTTATGAATGTTGGGACGGTTCACAGTCATGTTTGGAAAAAATGGACGTGTTGAATATGTGTGCAGTAGATGTTCAAATGAATGTGTTTTTAGTTTTAATGGTTTGCTTTTGGTTATTGTAATGGGATTCATATATTATAAATTAAGTCAATTCATAAAGTCTCTCATAACACACATTGACATCTTCCCAACAAATTTTAAAAATATCACTCAACACAATACAAGGCATGAAAAATACTACTCGATCTGTCCCAACTAAGATGACACACTTTTTTAAAAAATTTATCCCAAATAAGATGAAACGTTTCTATTTTTGGAAACTTTCTCTTCGCTCTTTCATGGGACACGAAAAAACAATTTATAATCGTACTAATTATTACTACTACTAACTATAAATAAGGTATGTTTGGTACAGCTCTTTCAACGAAGGTGCGAAATATGGAATCATAATTGGACTAGGAATACGAGGACTATTATGTCTTATGGTAATCACATGCTATTGTTGCGGGCTGCGGCTTGATTCGGCCTTCCAACCTCCTCGAGTCCGACCTCCCAATGAAAATCTCCGACCAAAGGCCGGCAATTAGGTCGGCGAACGGCCTCGACGGGCCCACCATACAGTAATGGTCCTAGCCTCCTAGGAGAGGGCCATAGGCTTCCCAATCTGATTACCAACTAAATGAGACTCTAAGGCGGTGTTCGGTTTGCAAGATAAAATAATACCAAGATACAATCTAGGATTAAGTTGTGAGATTATTTTAGTCATAGGGGGTTAGCTATGACTAATTATCCCATGATTATCCATCTAGGATTGAGTTGTGGGGTTAAATCTCATTAACCAAACACACAATAAATTTAATCCCGGATACAATCTTACAAACCGAACACCCCTTCCGGAATACAACCACTAAGTCCGTGCAAAATGTGTAGACGAGTAGGAATTAACCATTCTTGAAATGTTCACATGCAAGTTGTTATTTGCCTATAAATACATAAACATTGAGCTTTTTCTTGTTTTTTCCCAAAGCTTTAAAATTTGAATATAAATACATGAACTTTAGATTTTTTTTATTTTTCCCCTAGAGTTAAAATAAAAACACAGTGGCAAACTAATAAAAACACTGTGGCAAACTAAAACTTAGATGTGGCAATCAAAATTATAGTAGCATGTTTATATTAATTACAAAAATATACAATAAATTTGAAGGCTCTTCCGCTGGCGAGTCGAATGAAAATTCGAAGATGAAGCATTGGAGGAGGCAGTAATGTGACAGAGGACATGAAGGCAAGGTAATTCCTGAGGTGTGACGTAAGTGTTGAATTTTGCCAGTTTGCTCTGTTTGTTGCTGGTGGAATGTAAACAAATTTAGATGAAAACATTGATGTGTTTTTAAGCTTGTGGTTAAAACTAAAACTATATTCAGCTAAAGTAATGGGGCACAGGCGTAGCATCATAGCTAGATCGAAGTTTTTCTATCAACAGCAACAGCTGTTTGCCCCTTCACTTTCACACATTACTGGCAGTGATCGTGAGCAGTTACCTGCGAAAAGGAATCCTGATATCCTTAGCAATTTATGCTGCCAATTCTCTGCTATTAGGAAATGTATCTCGACTTATGGGATCTGAGGTTCCGGTCCGGCTGGATATGGGATGATTTTCCATACAAATATGTCGAAGGTGCCTTTGGACATTGAGGTTCCTACTGAAGATTTGAATGGGTGGCTGATAATGCCGTTAAGGCTGCTCCCATGGTGAATGAAGTGGCCACTGCAGCAGCAGCTTCAATCAGTAACCTCAACATCATTGAATTTGTACAGAGTTACTCTGGTTTGGAATGGTGAGGATGTGTCTATGAAGCCAAAATGTTCTTTCTCTACTTGAAATTAATAAAGCACAATGTTATATTAAATTGTTGATTGGATTTTTGTTAGGTGGGCATCAATTGTAGCTGCAACACTTCTGTTGCATCTCGCGTTTACTCCGATTCAAGTATATAACCTGCTGTATTTTTCCCAGAATCAGACCATGTAAGTTCTCTACCAGATTTAAATGCACATTTTGGCAATTTTTTTAAATTGTGCTTGAATGAATAAGAACAACAAGGTAAGTATGTCATGAAATGTGAAATATACTCAACATATGTATTGTATATTAACTGCCAAGAAATTGATGTTTCGATGACTATGCATAAATTGTATTGTACCGTGTTGCAGTAGAAATGACATAATGTTGCCATTGCCAACTGAAAAATCCCTCTCCGGCAAGGTATGAGATTTAGGCTTTTGTTGTGTATTTTACTCTCACAATTGGCTTTTGTTCCTCCATCCTGCTACCATTGCCTTGAGGAGTTGATCTTGTAGCTAGCAACTCATATTCAGCTATTGTTTGACAGGATATCGGAAAACCTGAACTGGGAATAACCAAATTTTTTGATAGGTATTGTCTTTTCCTTACGAGTTACTATCTGTTATTCAGTTCTTCTTGAGTTAATAGATCAAGAAAGAATAGAATGGTGAACACAGGAAACAATTTCCGTTGTAAATGACATATGATGGATTATGAGGCTATATACTTTTTCTCACTTGAAGACATGTGGCCTAACTTTGATATTTGGGCATGCATTAACTGATTGATGTATTTGGATATCGGTCTTGCAGCTATGGTCGATTTCGGTTTTTGGGATTTATATGCTCACACATACCTGCCATTGTTATTTTCACAAGTGTAAGATCACTCTGTTTAGTATGATTTTGCACCCATCTCTCGAAATTGTTTGACAGTTTTAAGGAATATTTCTATGACGTAGATAGTCCTATAACTAATAAACTGTAGACAAACTCCTACTATTTGGAATAACAAAAGATTATCATAACATCTTCATATATCTCTTTCCATTCAGGTTTTAAACATGGTGGAGAACGTACCCTCTTTTACAACAGGTGGAACATTATGGTTTACAGACTTAACAACTCCCAATCGCGTGGAACTTCCAATCCTTCTGGCGTTGACATTATGGGTTCGGATGGAAGTAAGCTAACTTCTCCAATCATATCCTTCGTTTTGAAACAACTTGTTTGTTCCTTTGAGATCTCACCCTCTGAATTTATTTTATCACCAATTCCTCTTCACTTGCTATATGTACAAGGCGTGGAACCTCGCAAGAATATTAGTGAACGTTGGCCAGTTTATGCAGCATCACTATCATACCTTGTCGTTGTTGCTGCCGGATTCCCCACGGTTTGTTGTGCATTTACATAGCACAAAGCCATAAAAGAAATGATGGTTTAGTTGTTTGGAATGGATAAACATGCATATTTGTGTAGGCTATATACTTTTCTTGGATTACCTTTAACCTATTTTCAATAGCATATGCATATGGTGAGTGAGTTCTCTTTTTATTCTTTTTTTTTTTAATTTGATTTTTTTGATATGTTTATAATGCTGCCTTGCTTTTTTCAGTGATGATTCACCCTCGAATTCAGAAATTGTTGGGGTCATCAATGACGAGACCACCTTAGCTTCGAAATGAGAAATCATGAAATTAGAGTGGCCAACTATATTAGGAGTAGCATTTTTGTCTCTTCAATTAATCAACATGGCCAAGTCATTTAAATATGGAGTACATACTAACTAGGATATGGTGATCGAATCTGTAATTTCTCGATCAATAAATTATTGCTCGATTAGGCCACTCAACAAGTTCTAATGGTGTTTTGTTTGAAGTGATAATACCAGCGCAGGTCTTTTTTTAATGAAACAAATAAATCAAAATAAACTGAATTTCCTCTGAATGGTGTGCTTCAAATTTAATATAATAAAAAAATTATATATTTGATTAAATCAATTATCAAATACCTATTGGCCTTAACTCCGGTCTATGAGATTGAATGAAATGGATTGGATATTGAGTACAAAGATAAAATTTGTCGGAGTAATATAACTCAAAAAGAATGCACAGAATAAATTGTAAACAAGTTATAAACCGTATTCTAATTAGGCAAGTCGAGAGTTTTATTTATTGTACGACAAGATATGCACCGATAATGCTCTCAGATCAGACGTGTCGTCTCAAAAGATAAAACAACTTGTTCGTTGCAATAGCAGATGTAGGACATTATTTATCATCATATATTCAAGATTACATAATTGAATATAAATAAAGCAAGATCTTCGAACAACATGTATTTCACGTAAACCATAAGCATAATAGGATCGAGATATACCTTGGCGATCCATAGCAGAAGCGATTGAGGAAGGATGAGACGATTTCCTTGAACCTTTTCTGGCGTAGTGGCGCAACTCCAAGGATTTATTTCTCTCTCTTTCCCTCGTTTATGTGTTCTCTTAATGTGTGTGATTTGATGGGATCACCACACTTGTATTTATAGGCGCAGAGAGGACAAACCCTAATTATCAAACCCTAAAAGCCCTTTCCATCAAAGAGGCCCAAAATAATTAGTAAATATGTTTCTTATTGACCAAGAATATAATCTTCCGTCTATTAATATTACTAATTGATCACAATCAATTCTAATCAAATATTACTTGATGGCCAAGGGAATGAATATTCATTCCATAAAAAGATTATATAATCAATCTTTTTCAATCATTGGCAATCAATCGTACCATATATATATATATATATATATATATATGAACATAGGGATGTATTCAGGTCAGAACGTTAAGTATAAGTAAAACTCAAAACACTTGCAGTCCATTGGATCTTATGATCTAACGGTTAGATTAATGCCACGTGTCATCTAATGATGTAGAATTTTAGACTAGTAATGTAGCTCGGATAATAATGTAGCATTTTAGTTTAATAATGTACAGTTTTAGTCTTACAATGTACATTTCCATTCTAATAATGTACCTCGGCGAATAATGTACATTTTTAGTATGATAATGTAGCTTATCACAGCCATCCAATCTAAGGATCTAAGGGCTGTGATTAGTGCTGTGTTTTACACTAAGATGCTGTAAGGACCCTAACACACCCCTATGAACATATATTGTAACATCTCGGAATTTAGAACCCTAATTTTAGAGCCCTAGAATTTATTAGTGATGACGTGGAGTCGTGAATGCATTTATTGCATGTGATGCTATGACCGAGTTGAGTCTAGGGTTTTCATTGAAAGTTTGAAAAGTCAAACTTATTGATTTTATGATGTGGCATGTGATTTATTAAATTGTGTGATTTATGTGGTAAATTAATTGTTTAAGGGTGAGTGAGAATATTAGAGAAAATTTCCATAAATGCTTGTCACCCTAATTCTTGAGATTTTCGACCCCCTTGAATTTTTGAAGAAGAAATTCTATTTTTCCGGATTTAATTTAATTCTTGGGATATTTATCCAAATTAAATCCAAGACTCAAATATTTCCTTTTGAAGAGAGAAAAAAAATCGAGCCCTTTGTTTCTTGGTGATTTTCGAAAGTCACCTATTGTGGGAAGGAAGGAATTATTTTATTTTAGTTAATCCCTTACTTGATTTCCTTCCATACCTAGAATTTAATTATTCTACCAAATCTTTCCATACCTCAAGAGATCTTGCCTTACCTTATTCTAGGCAATATTTAAAAATCCATGCCTTATTTAAAAGGCATAGGGACGCCTATTTCCATCCCAAGTTGGGAGAATCCCTATTTTTATTTTGTTCCGTGATATTTTATTCTACTCCGTAAAATATACCAAAACAAAGCCTTGGCTATTTTGAGAGCCTAATTTTCGAAAACTAGGGGGATTTGCCCAAGGATCTATTTTTGTTAATTCTTCTTCCCTACTTCACAATATTATTTTATTTAATTGTGGAGAATAGAATCTTACCAAATATTCTAAAGATCTCATTGGACTCTATAAATAAGAACCAAAAACCCCTAACCCCAGCCCCATAATTTTCGAAACCCCCTCCCCTCACTCTCTCAAATTTTCTTCTTCCACACACCAATATTTTATCATCCTTTGAGAAGAATTTAGAGTTTGAACGCCAAGATTATTGAAGAACCGAGTTTCTACTTTGTTTCTACCGATTGTTTTCTCTAAAGAGGTATTTTGTTTATGAGTTCTTCTTCTTCTTCTTCTTCTTCTTCTTCTTCTTCTTTCTAACCGATTAATCGGTCTTCTTGAACCCTCATACATCTTAGTTGAGTGAAAGTGGGATAAAAAGGGATGTGGGAATATGTATGTGTGAGCGGTGTGTGTGTGTGTCGTGTGGTGTGTGTGTTTGATGGTTAAATATTCTTGTGTGATGAACATAATCTTGATTAATTAGTAATGATAAGATAAATCAATGGAAGAGGGAAAAGGAGTGTTGAGACATGCATGAGTAAGAGTAGTATTGAACATAATTTGTGATATGTGCCTATGTGATTAAAAGGTGAAACTTTGGTTGCGAAGCCGGATAACGGAAAAGCGAAACTACTTGAAAACTAAGCAGTCGAGGTGGGCTTTACTCTAAAAACTCTCTTTTATTTTATCAAAATGTTGTTTGGTGGTATAAGGGTGGTTTAACTGTTATGCCATGCCTATGTTTGTTTTTAATGTGATACTTGACATGCTTATACGATTTCGGGTCTGAGTATGGGCCGCAAGCCCTACCAGGCTGTGTACACGATGGGATCGGGAGCCGTCCTTGCTAGTCGGCCGGTCTCGTGGGCGAAAAGTGTGGCCACACTTTCGTCGCACCATGGAATGTTGTGATTGTTATTTGATGAGAAAATGGGGGATTATTTGACTGGCCAGTCTATGAAAATATATTTTGTGATACTCGTGATATTTCTCTTTTATAACTGCTTAAAACTCGAGTTCACTTGGTAAGGATGGCATAACTTATAAAATGTTTTGGCAATGAGCTCACTGAGTATTTCAAAATACTCAGCCCTGCATGTGTTTTCCTTATGTGCAGGTTGAACGATGGCGAGTGGTGGCGGGTGTTGAGTTTGCTCGTTAATTAATTAAGAATGGTGGTTATGAACTTCAAGTATAGTTGTGTCTTCATACATAGCTATTCTTTCTCTTGGTCGTCTTCCGCTGAATTTTGATACACTTATGAATTTGTTTTGGAATATTGGCATCTTGCCTTCGGTTTGAGACCTTAGCCTTTTCTTGTGACTTTGTCTTGGATATTTTCGTCGTACTCTTCAGATCTTTTCATCGTTATTTATGATACCTTCCATTTTCTTGCAAATTCCTAGGTTAAGGTATTGCTTTAAATACTCTGATAATTCATTAAATTCTTTTGGCCAACACTCTTTAAATGAAACCCTAGCCTATGTTTACTTCGTTGGAGTTTGTTTGGGTAGCAGCCGACGCATTTATTGTACCCTAGGAGGGCGGGCTGTTACATATATTCTCTTTGGAGAAATATAACATGATTATTTAATTAATTGATATGTGACAATAATTAATTGATAGTCAATTAATTAGGGTAAAATGTGTCTTATACCAAATAATGTATTATACTAAAATCCAATTCTATTTAGGATTCTGTCACATATGTGAGACACAAAACTTACATTCTCCCACTTGGCGAACATGTGGGACACAAAGCTTTCGATTCTCCCACTTGTCACACTTGACAGAGCCACAATAAATACTAAATTGGACTTTATAAATAATATACATAAGACGCGCATAATATTGGACTTTATAAATACTTTCATCATTGGTAAGCATAAGTACTATATTAGAGAGACTACTAATGCGGGTCATGGCGGACATATATCATTCAATCGATATAGTTCCTTTCATGTACCACATCACCAATATCCACTCTAATATAATCTATAAGTGACACTGCGTCCGTAATTGTCTTATTTCAAGACCTCCTGCATTGATACTAAAAGCGTACATATGCATATCAAATAATAAGTATATGCAGGAAAAGTAGAAACAACTTTATTGAATTCAAAATATCTATAACTTAAGTGTCTGAACCAACATGGAAACATAAAGAATTAGACGTTTCCATACCCAAGACCCATTATGTTAACTTATTCCATAAATGTCTTAGGCGGTAACGCCTTAGTCAATGGATCAGCAACTATAAGCTGCGTGCTTATACATTCTATAAATATTCTTTGTTCTCGAACTTTATCTTTCACGACAAGAAACTTTAATTCCATGTGTTTAGCTCCTTGAATACTTGTCATACTTACAGAAAGATACGATTGCACTATTATCACAATACAATTTCAAGGACATGGATATTGAGGAGACAATACCAAGGCCTGAAATAAAATTTTGCAATCATCAATGCTTCAAAGCAAGCCATAAATTTAGCTTTAATTGAAATCCAATCATTTATAGTTGATCAGATCTCCTTAATGTAAGCATATAATCTTTTGCCCCTTTAAGTATCTCATTATCAACTTTGCAGCTCTCCAATGTTCAATGTCAGGGTTACTTTGGTAACAACCTAGCATTTTGAGCGCAAAGCTAATGTCTGAAAGTAAAGACTTGAGCATATATCAAACTTCCCACAATAGATGTAAAGGAATATTTTCCATCTCTTTAGGTTCTAATTCAGTTTTTGGACATTGATTCAAACTGAATTTGTCACATTTATGAATTGGAACAACACTTGGAGAACATGCACTCATCCCATATCTCTCTAAAATTCGATCTATGTAGTTTTCAGAGACAATCCTAACACTCCACGTGATCGATCTCGTGATATTTCTATTCCAATCACGTAGGATGCCTCACCTATATCTTTCATGTCGAAATTTTTAGAGAGGTAATTCTTAGTGCCATGTAGTAATCCAAGGTCACTACTAGCAAGCAATATATCATCAACATACAAAACCAAAAATATGAACTTGCTCCCACTAACCTCGAGGTATATACACCGATAAGCAGTGTTTTCTTTAAAATCAAAAGCACTAATAGTGTCATGGATTTTAAAATACCATTGTCGAGAAGCCTGTTTCAGTCCATAAATTGATGTCTTAAGTTTGCAGCCTAAATTTTCATTCTCTTTCTTAATGAAGTATTCAAGTTGTTTCATGTAGACTTCTTCTTCCAAATCATCATTTAGAAAAGCTATTTTCACATCCATTTGATGCAGCTCCAAGTCAAAATAGGCTACAAGTGCCAAAATGATTCTAAGTGAGTCCTTCTTTGATACATTAGAGAAAGTGTCTTTATAATCAATGCTATCTTTTCTGAGTATAACCTTTGGCAACAAGTTTGGCTTTAAATCGATAGATTAAACCATTTATGTTGAATTTGGTCTTGAAGACCCAATTACACCCAATACACTTTTGTTTATCGGGTAATTCGACAAGGTCCCAGACTTTAATCCATAGATTTTAACTCTTCTATTATGGCATCTATCCATTTATTAGAATTATTACGCTTAATGGCTAGTGAATATGAATCTGGACTGGTATGTGTTTCTATGCCACATTCAGATTCTTAGAGATATACCATGCGGTCATAAAAAATGGCCGGCCTTCGTTCTCGTTGAGAACGCCTTAATGACACTTCTGTAGATGCTTCTTCCACACCCATGTTCAATGACTTTGGCATCATCGTTAAGTGGTTGGTCATTCAAATATTGTTAGGTTGTTCAACAATATTTAGTACACTTAATTCTTGAGGAAATTAGGGAAGAATGTTATACCCTTATTTCATTAATGACCGCATTACGAGTGTTAGAACTCCCACTGATCTCACCATTCTCAAAGAATAATATATTTCCAGTTTCCACAATTCTCATGCTATCATTAGGACAATAAAACCTATATCCTTTGGATTTTTCTGGTAACCCATAAAGTAACCACTAACTGCCTACAATCCAATTTCTTTTCTTGCGAAGAGTATACTCTAGTTTCCGCTGGACAGCCCCAAACATGAAGGTGCTGCAAACTGAGTTTTCTACCTGTCCAAAGTTCATAAGAGAGTCTTTGGTACAACCTTACTAGAAATCTGGTTTAATACATAAATAGCGGTTCTAAGAGCATAAATTCACAACAATATAGGTAAGGTAGAATTAACATTCTTCTAACCATTTCCATGAGAATTCGGTTTAGTCTCTCAACAACATCATTCTGCTGAGGCGTACTTGGCATAGTATATTAAGCATAAATGCCATGCTTTTCTAAGTATTTGGCAAAAGGTCCATGTAATTGACTTATTTTAGAGGTACGACCATAAAATTCACCACATCTAGATCGAATAATTTTCACCTTTCTATTTAATTGTCTTTCAACCTCAGTCATAAAATGTTCAACTGTGCTTGAGATTTTTCTTGCAATAAATAAATCCATAACGCGGAAAAATAGTCAATAAAGGTGATAAAATATTTTTCTCCACCAAAAGTCGAGACATCAAAAGGTCCGCAAATATCTGTATGTATAATTTTGAGGAGCTCATTGCTTTTTGTGGCATTTTTAGTATTGTGTTTGGTTTGTTTACATTTAATACAATCCATACAAACGGTAATGCTTGTAAAGTCTAAATTCGAATGAATATTATCCTTTATAAGCCTCTTAATTCTTGCACTAGAAATATGATCCAGTTCCTTTATGCCATAAGAATGATAAATTCGACTAAATATTATCCTTTAGACGCTCCTTCCGATGCAATGTGAGCATGAGATGCATCTATTCCATACTTCTTCATCTTATGCTCTTCCTAGACCAATGCGTTTTCCTATTCTTTAAGAGTCCACTAATCTTTTATAGTGAATCAATTTGGAATGGTCTATATTAAGGAGGTAAGAAAGTTAGGATGAATTGGACAAAGAAATCTTCATCCACCTGTGATCCTAACTTTTCCAGTTTAGAAGAGATGTTATTTATGTTCATCACATGCTCGTACAGTCATCATATTGCATGCTTATGAGACCCTTCATAAGTTTTTTCTGCAAGAGAATTTATATACAGTTGTGAAGCGATCCTCAACATTCTACAAACATTCTTTTGCAATGTAAGTCGCTGAGAGACTTTATTTACAACGGACATTCTAATGAACTGTAAACTTAGTCCTGTTAGATTTTTCCCAAACATTATGGCAATCAGCCAAACTACTTTGATCATAAGATAATTGGCTTATCATTCAACAGTGTTAAGTCCAAGTCCATTACTCCAAAAGTGAACTTAAGTTTCTCTTTCCATTCAACGAAGTTAGTTCCATTAAGTTGGGGAACGTTTGAGGTAAACATACTAGTAGCAAAAAATATATGTTTTTACATTATAGGAGCAATTAAGAAATGAATGCTCACATATAAAAGCTTTGAATAATAACACGAACATTAATTTGAAAACCCATATCATGAGGCAATTATGAAAACTCCTTTGGGTAGTCTTCATACAATAATAAAAATCATGCTTTTAATATCCATATCTTAGTTCAATAATTGAGTAATAATAAATTGGCATTACCTTTGGGTAATCGACACCAATTTAAATTATTAACTCCATTAGTGTTCATTATGTCGCAAAGACTATTTCCTTTGGGAATCTAGACCTTTTATGACAAACAAACTATTTAGATAATGAATAGCCACAACAAGCATGATGATTAATTGCATACATAGATCTTCATATTAACTTGATTATAAACTCTTTGTCACGACCGCGCCTTGCTAAGGATAGCATTGCTCGGTAAATCATGACTAGGGGAGGGAATTAAGAAGAGGGGATAGAAAGGGGACGAAAGAATTTACAATAAGACATGCAAGTACTCTTCATAAGATAAAAGAGGTTCACAAGACAACGAAAGATCATGAGGATTTAAAAGAGTGTTTAACATAGGTCACTCGTTACTGATCATTTTTCCTATGACCCATTAGTACAAAATACTACTCCCTCCATCCCAAGGTATTAGACCAACTTTCCTTTTTGGGATGTCCCAACATATTAGACTCATTTCCTTTTTTAGCAAAAAGCATCTATCTTATTTTATTCTCCACCTACTTTTTTCTCTCTTCTCTCCCCTACTTTTTCCCTCTCTCATACTTTACTCTCTCCACTTTAATTATTTAAATATCAATTTCTTAAATCATGTGCCCAAAATAAGTGAGTCTAATACTCCGGGACGGAGGGAGTAAAACATAAGCACAGCGGAAGGAGTTGTAACCGTATGGTCATATGTATGAAGACACATGCCACGAAAATCCTACAAAAGAGATGAGACGACCACCAACTCCACTCAGCCACCAGTTCATCACTTGCTCAACCTCCACATTTAGAAATACATGCAGGGCTGAGTACGGGGTACTCAGTGAACACATTGTCGAAAGATACACAGATAAGAAAAAGTTATTATCATGCCATCACAGTAACACACGGGGGTTTTTCTTAAAGGCCCGAGCTTACTAAGTTCATTTTCATAAAGTTCGCTTGATCAAGCTAAGTTCATTCCATCAATCCGCCATATCTGATAGTTCATTGTGTGTCGGGAAGGTGGCCACCTTCCACGATCACATTGACCGGTCAACCCTTACGATGACTCACGGTCCATTCCTTTGTGTACACTAACTCGAATAGGATCTTGGTCCTATTGGAGCCGAATTCGTTTCATTCATTCATTCATTTGGCATCGCCAAGCAGATAGGCATCATAAAACAAATAATTTATGGCACGATAACATTTGAAAAAAAATAAGTGCGATTTTATCAAACAAAAATCATTTCATATATTTGATAACTTTATCCACACTTAATGTATTGGATATAAAGCCCACCTCAAAGCTTCCAAGTAAAACTCTACAAAAGCTCGACCTTGAGTAATCAAACTCCGCGAACACGCCCTTCTTGAAAGAGTATAATGATTTAAATTAGTTTTTATGAACATACATAAGGTGCATGACATGAAATGATCCTACATGTAGTATGCGTCCTACGTTCGGGGTTCGATCAAGATAACTTCATTCCACTTAAAAAGTGGATCTCTATTTCATAAGAGACCTTAAAATTTATTACTTGGGAGATGGTTCATTTAGCTCCTACATTCTTAACTTCAAGAAATTAATTAAGTAAGGAGGGCAAGATATTAATTAATCATAAGATTAATTATTTAAAAGCTTCAAACATTTCAAGAAATATTAATCCAAAATTAAGAGGTTCATTTTATTACTTATGCTTCAAAGCCCAAAATTCTCATTTCCTCTAAATTCTCGGCCCATAATAGAATAAATAAGAGACCATCTTACTAAATTAATTACTTGGCCCAAAGGGGAGGCCCAATACCCAAATAAATTAGAAAACCCTATACACTCCACCAATCCAGAAGAAAAGATAAAAAAAAAAGAGAGAGGCGCCTCCTTCTCCCAACCTCTCTCTCTCGGTCTCTCTCTCTCCCTCGGCCACGAACCACCACCTCCACCGTCGCCGTCGGGCCGCTGCTGCTGTCGCTGGTGGGCCGCTGCCGCCGTCGCCGCTGGGTACACGGCGGTCTCATCGCCGTCGACCGAGAGAGGTAGGAATTCCCCCATTTCTCCTTCTTTCTCTTCTTCTTTATTTTCTTAAATTGAAGGCTTAGGACTAACAATTAAGTCTTGAAATGTGAAGATTTGGATAGATCGTGAAAAGGTGGTCAAAAGAGATTAATTTCGTCACGAATCGCCGGACAGCCGCCGGAATGCTGCCGGAAAGTCGCCGGACTACTGTCGCCGCTGCCGGGCAGAATCTCCGGAATCCGGCAGCTTCTTCACTCACGAGGTAAGCTTTCCAAGATCGCTATTATTGTAAGATGTGGTTGTCTAAGAACTTGGACATTTCTTAAATGATTTCATGTCTTGGCTTTCATTAGTTGATGCAAAAATCTATTCTAAAAAGATCATATGCATGATTGCTATGGAGAACCATTAAGGGGAAAAGCATACAAAAATAATATGGTGTTAATATGTAAATTTCCTAATGTTCATGCTTGGATGATTATGAAAATGGCTATGTAGCAAGAATAGTTATTAGTAGAATTACCTTGAGAAAATGAAGAGAAGAATGATAGTGAGTAGGAAAATGGACTCCTCTTCTTCAAACACTTATATGCATCCTCATTTTGATAGAATTTTGTTTAGAGAATTTTTATGGTTGAACAAAAGGATCAAGAGGGGAGATGGAGTGGTATTTATAGAGAAAATGGGTGCATGGGAATGCTTGGTCATAAACTTGATTCAAGGAGGAAATGTATTGTCCAAAGGGTAGGGACTTTTTGCCAAATGAGGCAAGTTGTCTTGTCAAACATCTCTTTTTCCTAAAATGGCAAGAATATTATGTCTCGTCACTTAAAAAGACGTGAGCCGTCAATTGGAAAACGTGAGCCGCCGTTTGATTTGCGTGTTTGATGTGATTTGATTTCGTCGATCGTCTCGTCTTGATTTAACACGCTTCTTATCCATTCGTGTAGGTATCGGGATTCAAGGCGTGACTATTGAGCAAGATCCGAAGGGCATGGAGAGTATTTTATTTTTAATTAATCTTTACTTAAACGTTGAACTCGTGTACGGACTTTTATTTGAAACTCGGTCTTCACAAACGGACTTTTATTAGAGCAAACATTTATATTGAATATTACTATTTTTGTTCACTACTCAAAATATACTCCACAACGATTAGTCATAACGAGAAGTAAAAAAAAAATATTTAGACGCGAAACTTATATATATATAGATCGATGTTCTAAGTCTTGGGGTAATAAAAGTCGGGGTGTTACACTCTTCTTATTTTACCTCACTTTGGTGATTGCAAAATAAACATAATATAATCAGAATATATACTGATTAATTTCTTAACCTGATTTTCACTTGATTTGATTATAAACTTTTGTTATTTTACCTCACTCATGTAGGAAATTATTTATCATCATATATTCAAGATTACATAATTGAATATAAATAAAGCAAGATCTTCGAACAACATGTATTTCACGTAAACCATAAGCATAATAGGATCGAGATATACCTTGGCGATCCATAGCGGAAGCGATTGAGGAAGGAAGTGACGATTTTCTTGAACCTTTCCCGGCGTAGTGGCGCAACTCCAAGGATTTATTTCTCTCTATTTCCCTCGTTTATGTGTTCTCTTAATGTGTGTGATTTGATGGGATCACCACACTTGTATTTATAGGCAGAGAGAGGACAAACCCTAATTATCAAACCCTAAAAGCCCTTTCCATCAAAGAGGCCCAAATTAATTAGTAAATATGTTTCTTATTGACCAAGAATATAATCTTCCGTCTATTAATATTACTAATTGATCACAATCAATTCTAATCAAATCGTAATAATATATACACATTTTTGTTTACTTGATGGCCAAGGGAATGAATATTCATTCCATAAAAAGATTATATAATCAATCTTTTTCAATCATTGGCAATCAATCGTACCATATATATATATGAACATATATTCTCTTTGGAGAAATATAACATGATTATTTAATTAATTGATATGTGACAATAATTAATTGATAGTCAATTAATTAGGGTAAAATGTGTCTTATACCAAATAATGTACTTCCTCCGTCCCGCTTTAGGAGTCTCGGTTGATCAATTTTGGGCATCCCGCTTTAGGAGTCTCGGTTGAGATAAATTAATAAAAAAATGCCTACAAAGTTTTGAAAGTGTTAAAAGTGGGTCCCAACATCCACTACAACTAATAAATAAATATTAAAAGTGGGTCTCAATATCCACTACAACTAATAAAAAACTGTTAAAAGTGGGTGGTCCCAACATCCACTACAACATTTATTTATTGGACACTCAATTAAAAGTGGGTCCCAACATTTACTACAATATTTATTTATTACACACTCAAATACTTTTTTCTTAAAACATGTGTCCGACTCAACCGGGACTCCTAAAGCGGGACGGAGGGAGTATTATACTAAAATCCAATTCTATTTAGGATTCCGTCACATATGTGAGACACAAAACTTACATTCTCCCACTTGGCGAACATGTGGGACACAAAGCTTTCGATTATTCAATTATGTAATCTTGAATATATGATGATAAATAATGTCCTACATGTGGTATCACGTAAACCATAAGCATAATAGGATCGAGATATACCTTTGCGATCCAGAGCGGAAGCGATTGAGGAAGGAGGAGACGATTTCCTTGAACCTTTTCCGGCGTAGTGGCGCAACTCCAAGGATTTATTTCTCTCTCTTTCCCTGGTTTATGTGTTCTCTTAATGTGTGTGATTTGATGGGATCACCACACTTGTATTTATAGGCAGAGAGAGGACAAACCCTAATTATCAAACCCTAAAAGCCCTTTCCATCAAAGAGGCCCAAAATAATTAGTAAATATGTTTCTTATTGACCAAGAATATAATCTTCCGTCTATTAATATTACTAATTGATCACAATCAATTCTAATCAAATCTTAATAATATATACACATGTTTCTTTACTTGATGGCCAAGGGAATGAATATTCATTCCATAAAAAGATTATATAATCAATCTTTTTCAATCATTGGCAATCAATCGTACCATATATATATATGAACATATATTCTCTTTGGAGAAATATAACATGATTATTTAATTAATTGATATGTGACAATAATTAATTGATAGTCAATTAATTAGGGTAAAATGTGTCTTATACCAAATAATGTATTATACTAAAATCTAATTCTATTTAGAATTCTGTCACATATGTGAGACACAAAACTTACAGCAGAAACTGAACAAGCTCTTGTGAACTAGAGGAGGCGAGAACAAAGCTTCGACAATGAGAAAGTAGAGAAAGATATGGAATGCTAATGCGGCGAATTGGTGAGTAGAAAGATGGAATGAGTATCCTATTCATAGCCTATAGGTGTATTCATTGGCGGACCCACGTTGGGGCATGGGAGTCCCTTGGAACCCCCACCCATTTTCGTTATTACTATCACATATATATAGTATTGATACATCAATTAACAAATAAAGTAACTTTGTAGTGCAGATGGTCATTAAAAAATCTATATTCTTTTATTTTATTGTTGATACTAGTATACTTTAATTTATATTGCTCATTTTAAAATTATTTATCTTTTAGCTCTGTACTGTCCATGTCGTGCCTTTTTTTGGATCATTGACACTAAAAATATGCAACAATTGATAATATTAATTTGGACCATCAGCATTAAAATCATATGCATCCGCCGTAGGGTGTATTCCACTATATTGGGGGATCCTCAATAGTACAAAAATATGTAACTTAATACGTATATATAATTGCTTCAATTTGATAGGTTGGCTTCTTCCATCTCTTATTCAGTCTCTTCATATTACCTGCGTCACACAAATATTATTACCAAAGTACCAATTATTATACGTACATACTCCCTCTGTCCACAAATAAGACTCCTGTTTTTCTATTTAGTCCGTCAACGAATAGAAGTCCCGGTTCACTTTTACCATAAATGGTACTAGAGTCTCACTTCCACCTAACTCATTTCACTCACATTTTATTTAAAACTAATATATACAAGTGAGATTCATATTCCATTAACTTTTTTCTACCCACTTTTCTTAACATTTCTTAAAACTCGTGTCGTCATTGAATGAGACTCCTAATGGCGGACGGAGGGGGTATTCTGCATGCATGGAATCGAGAATTCATGCAAGGAAAAAACTAAGAACATGCTTCAATTGTGTCATAAAACACTAAATAAAAACCAAAATTGCACTGCACGTGAGTAAGCTTTGTTGGAACAAATTATTTCTAAAGTACTTCAACACCACAAGAATCCAATTCCAAGATTTTAGGTTAATTGAATGGGAAATAAGTGTATTCTTGGGGAGGGGGTTTCCAGAAAAAGGCCCTTTTTGGAATTCAATGAATCTTATTTATGAATACTATAAATAAAAAAAGTATGTGCATGGTCATGACATGAAGGCCTACTTGCCTTAGTGTCCATGAGCACAAATTATTAATAACAGCATACTAGTTTTTTTATCTAATTATTTACATACAAAATCAATTACTTATGTTCACTATCACCAACCAAGTTCATTAATTATCAATGATGGAGAAAATGCCAATTTCACTTTACTCTATCTATCAATGTGGTCAAATAAGAGACACACAAAACATACTGATAACACAAAATACGAGACTGATTATAGATACCTTAAACCCGTTCATCTTGTGGTTCGATAGTTTGGGAATGGGACTTTCCCACTCTCAATGTATTTGATATCCTCAACAAGGATGTCATAATGCCTCTTCACCTCCTCTGGCGTCCGACCCCCAATGGCCCGGGCAACGTTAACCCAACGGTCAGAGGTATCTTGGTCATAAATGGCCAAAGCCTTCTCGAAGGCCTTGTTTTCTTGGGCAGACCATTTGCTGCTATTGCCCGAGTGCGAGATTGAGGTCGAGGCCATTTTGTTTAGGAATGGACAAGTGATGAATTCAAAAAAAATTGGCAATACAAAGAAGCAAGAAAACAAAGAGGTCAAGTGGTAATCTTTTTGCTGAGAGAGTGGGAAATGGTATGGAGCTTTTTATAAGCTTCATATGGTAAGGGGGTGGGATGAGGTGGGTTGGTGTGTTGATACAGCTGGCCTATAAACTTGGAAATGTTGAAGAATTTAAGTGATTTGTCTAGCTAATAACCACAAATGAAGCAAGACACAAGACCATCATAACCTTTAAGAATATGCATATATTGTAAGAGAATATATAATGTCATCCCTCCTCTTAATTGATTACACCTTTTTTGTGCCTAGCTTTGATCACAAATTATGGATAGCATCTTCTTACATCAAGTGTAATAATGTGGCTTCACATACTTATTATTTCAAGAAAAATGTTATACAAAATGTGAATTCTTACACCATCATGCATGGGTCTTAATTTGTTTGTTTATTTGCATTGTACTCACTTCCCACCAGGCAAAATACAAAATCAAATTATATGGTACATTGACAGCAAACTTTGCCAAGACAAACATCACATATCTTCAAGCTTTAAAAGAGTGAAAGAAGAGTGGGCTTATCTAAAACATTGTGAGGGTCTAAAACCATACCAACTATTGCAAGAGTTTCTTAAAATGGAATGTACTTGCATGCAATTTGTTTCTCAAAAACTAGTGTAGAATTGATCATAGATGAATTATGAGGCATTCATTTCACTTTATGTTCTTGAATTTTTCATTTCTAGAAATCCAGCAAAGTTCGGTACAATGATTGTAATAGTTTTGTAGTGTGAACATGGCATCGAAAATTTCCATATTTTTTCGACATAATAAAATAAATAATCTTATCTCCATTTTAGTGCAGAAAAAGATCTGTGATGTTTGGACTGCCAGGCCTTGGAGGGGCCTCAATTTCTTCCAAAATGTTGATACATTTTGTAGTGTTGAATATATTCATTCTACCACCTTATAGAGCCATAGAGATAATAAAATTAGATTTTGGAGGTTAGTAGCAGCCCAAAGCCGCAATGTTAATTTAGAAATAATTTTTCATTAGCCGAGATAAACATGGATAGAAAATTAAGAGTAGAAACATGATTTATTTTTTGTGTCTAATTAAGTGTTACTTATTAAGGAACATTGTGTTGAATGATTTGTTTGTTTATAGCATTATATTGAGGTATGGAATGACTTGGAAGTTATAGCAATTGATCCTTATTTAGAGGAAAGGAAACACATTAAATTTCATTCTACTTTTTTTATAGTATGTGATATTCTTGATGTGCAACAGAATCAACTGTATACGTATTTACTCCAAACTACTATAAGCATCTCTCTCTCTCTCTCTCTCTCTCTCTCTCTCTCTCTGTGTGGAATATTGCAAAAGGTACGTGTAAGATAAGATGTTTTTTGGGTGTCTATGGACCAAGATGGGTTTTGTTTTCTTTCTCTGGTTGTAATAACTAACAAATCCCAAAATTTGTTTATGAATAATTACAAACAATTTTGAAGTACCAAGCAATTAAATCTTGATTTTGAATGTCCTTGATCTTATTTATATATCCACGTTTAAAATGTGCTCACATATAACAAGGCTTCAAGAAATTGAATATGCATTACACACACTAATCATAAACTAATGCTGCTACACCGAAAGTGCAGGTTGAAAATAATGCTACTTGAAAAAAGAATATTCAACAAAGTGCAACCCTTTCTCTCTCATTAAATCTCGAGAATCCACACAACATTAATCCCCTAACAAGAAACGTCTGTTAATTAAGATTTGACTAATATTTTGGTTGCCTTATTATTGCATAATGATCAAAACAATCTACTACTAACTTATGGAGAACTACTATATATGCATGATCATGTCGAAAAAAATCAACATCTCATCATAAGAGAGAATCAGAAAATTATAGTACATATTTGGAAAACTTTGACCGCAAACAGCAATCGTTCATTTCTTGCTAATTTATGTTGTTGAGAGGGGAATATTACCAGTTGCTACAAATTAAATATGCGATAGGAATTTGGGGCTATCACCAATGATTATATGAAAGTTACTTTTGCGTATTGACAGGAAAAGGAATCTATAAAAAGGTGAACTTTCACAAGAATTTGTAGATACAACATTAACTACGTCTTACAAATTCCATTTTTTCAAAAGTTATTGCAACATGTGTGCATGCATATATACTGAATTTGAATCTGGCTATCACTCTCCAGAATTTCGTAGGATGGTCCAATTTTTTTCAACTTGTAAGAATCTCATTAAGGTCCTTTGTTTTTATATTTTTAATCTAGAGAAAATATCTTAGATTATTCAGTCAGAATTCTTAATTAAATAAAGCTATACGGAATGTACTCGTAATTAAACTTGTTGAATTTTGAAGATGAAGAAAACCTTATGGGGTTTATGAAATTAAAACAAGTCTTGTATACGATGATTGGAATTGGATGTTGAAAATTGGTGAAAAGATGATTTTAATAGGAGATTAGTTAAGTAGCTAGAAAAGAAGGAATGAGATTCGAAATGGCAAAACTTTAAAGGAAGGTTGGTGTCGTGGAAGCTTAATTTCGTTTCAATTAATGAATATTCATAGGTTGCGATATGTTTGCTAGTGTCCAATAATAAAATTGATATGATACGATTGGAATAGTCGTGTGTACCACAAGAAAGAATATGACGACAGAGTTTTGGTCCATATTCACCAACAAATTAATTAGTCTCTCGTTCCACGAGAATATACACTTTTAGTTTGATACGAATTTTAATACATAAAATGAAAAAGGGAGACATAAGTATTCCCTCCGTTTCACTATAGTTGAATCATTTTTCCATTTCAGAAAGTTTTTTCATAGTTGAGTCATTTTCATATATAATAACTTTTTTTTTTCTTTTTTACTTTACTCTCTCTTACTTTATTCTCTCTACTTTTTCCTCTCTCTTACTTTTTTATCTATTTATTTAACACACTCAACATCCCTTTCTTAGACTCCGTGCCCAAAAGCTCTGCCTCAACTATAGTGAAACGGAGAGAGTAAGTAGTGTATTGTTGGTGGAAAATGAATCTCACCACATTTTTTTTTATTGAAAAAAAGGCTCAAACCACCAAAAGCGATGAGCAAAAAGTTTCAACCCAACCAAAAAACAGACAATAAAATCACCAAACTAGAACAAACCCAAAGCCAACAAGCAAAGACACAAAAGAAACGAACACCAAAACCACGACCAACATACCTCCTGTCACCATATTAATAAAATAAAATAAAATAAAAATAAGTTTCCAAAATTAGAAAAGTCATGCTCTTGTGAGATGACTTCAGTAGTTTTTCAGGCTGAGTTGAAAACCTTTTAAATGTTATTTGGTCAAATTTAACGAATTCAAGTTAAAGTTTTGTCGCTACATCTTCTTGCATCTGCCGTGTGATGGCCGTCGTGAGTGGTCTTCCCATACCCTTCAGCGGGACTGTTATTTCTCTTTCTCAAATTTCAAACTCTAATACTAGTTGTTATGAAATAAACACATATAATCATGAATAATAAAAAAATCAACGCATGAATAATTTACTCAGTTCAATAAAATATAAGTATATCTATATCCATGCGAGCTTTGGTGGATAACACTTATTATACTAATACAACTTCCCTCACTCATCCGACGTGGGATGAGTTTGTAACCCAACATGCTATAATATATAACAAATTATTACTCATGACTCTTCATATCTCTATAACTCCTCAACCCCCAAACTAAAAGATTGGAGTTATACTTGTCAAATACTCCATATAATAGGCTAATCTATAGCTAGTCCGACCCAACTTAGCTCAGACCCATTGTAAATGAGTTAGATTAGGTTGAAGTGAATTTTAAAGTGTTTTTATATAAATTGATATACGCAAAAATAAAAAAACAAACAAAGTGTGCATTATTAGCTCAGTTGATTAAAGCTAATTACTCAATCTGGGCTTTTGTGAGCCGTGAATGGCCTGGACTAGGCTGCTGAACAGACTAGGGAACCAAAATTACAATAGGGAGTCAAAATTAAAAAGAATATCACAAAAAAGACTATATATGTTGAAAATGTGGCTCTAGTGAAAACGAGTCATTCAATTTCAACTTTACAAAATTGCATATTCCCCCAACTTGGCCACTCCCTAAACCTCTCTATATAAGAAGCTTGCATGCAACCAATTTACCACCATCCCACATTTCACATTTCACTTCCTCTTCTTTTTTAATTTGAGGCCAACCATTACACTTTTTAAGTGTTTTTTTGGTGCTCAAATTAATTAAATAAATAATTTAATGGCGTCGAGTTCACTAAGCTCACACCGGTCCGGTACATGGACCCAACAAGAGAACAAGCTATTTGAGAAGGCATTGGCCCGGTTCGACACTGAAACTCCTGACCGGTGGCAAAACGTGGCCCGGGCCGTTGGAGGCGGGAAATCGGCTGAGGAGGTGAAGCGCCACTATGAGATTCTGATAGAGGATCTCTGCCGCATCGAATCCGGCTTTGTTCCCATTCCCAAGTATAAGAAATCCTCCAATTGATGAAGAGAAAGAGGTATTATATATACTAATGTCATTGTTAGATATTTTCTTTCCGCTTTTTAAATGTATCCAATTTTGTATATACTCACATGTTTTGTTATGGATGCATGTGTCATACTATATGTCAATCTTAGATATTTTCATTCCACTTTTTAAATGTGTTCAATTTTTAATACAAATCTTTTGAAAAAAAAAAAAACAAGCCAAAATATTTAAAATGTATCAGAATGAAAACCATGTCATTTTTAATGGGACTGTATATTTTTGTATATTAACATAATACTATATTTTAAGTTACCATTCATATTGCCTTATATAACTGCATTTTTATACCGTTACATGTTAACATGGGATGTGCATTTACGTATGATTTAATTGTAATAACTAATTTATTTTTTTTATTTTTGTTGGATTTTTGCAGGCTTCTAAAGATGTGAAGGGGCAATGAGTTATTAACGCAGGAATCGCGTTTTGTTTTGTTTTGTTTAGTAATGGAGCGCAGCAAGCATGCTAATTTTTAATTGTAATATTCACGCTTCTCAAATAATAGAGTACTACTACTTCTTTACTTCTATGGTGGATTTTAGCGCAAGGTATTCGGTCGGTTGGTCTCGGTTCAGTTCGGTTCCTAACCGAACAAGATATAAGTAAAAAAAATAAAAATAATTATATAAACATGAAATTAATCGGTTCTCTCGGTTCTAACCGATCGGAATCGAACCGAAGCGAACCGATAACCGATCGATGCCTTGCTACCGGAACCGAACCGAATCGGTTAACCGAGATTCAACATTTTCGGTAAAGTCATCGGTTAACCGACTAACCGATGACCGAAAACATTGCGCTAGTGGATTTGATTGTCTTACTTTTTTATAGTACAAACTTGTACGAATATTCGATATATAAATTACTCTTAATTGTTACTACAAAAATATAAATAATTGGTATATCAAAAAAATTATTCTATTACAAAAAAATAGGTAGAGTATATACATAAACAAAAATCAAATCTAATAACAAAATTTCCAAACGAAAGGGTTAATTTTAAGACGACGACGAATCATGCATGTAGTATATTTTGTTCATCAAATTTGTAAATATATTCAAATTTCTTCATTGATGTTCCTCTAATTTTTAAAAATTCCTTGTGTATACTTTTGCCCCTCCTATACTGAGATTCTGGCTCCGGCCCTGGATCAGACCACCCTACAATTGCAAGGTTTCATTTTCTTAATTCCTAAACACTAAACCAATGCCTTTGATGCTTAACCAATTTACTACCACCTATTTTGTTTAAGTTTATATCAAACTGCAATGGATAAATAAGAGCATCCAAAATGGGGCCGAGAATGCGACGGACGATGCATCCTCTGCCCCTTAGTCCGACACTGCAGCACCACGGACTATACACACATTATCGTCTGCGGAGGATGCATCATCCGCGGACTATGACACTGAGGATGCATCCTCCGGCCTATCCTCCGCTCTATCCTCCGCCCCATTGCAGGGGTGCGGAGGATAGGCCGGAGGATGCACACATTTTTTTTTTTTTTTTTTTTTGTATTTTCTTCTATATATATCACCATTTTTTTTACTTCATTTCACACCTTTCACTCCACTCTCTTCTCCATCTCAATTCCACTCTCTTCCCCATCTCAATTTCTCTCTAAATTCAATAATGAATTCCAAAGATTTTCATATTTGCAAGCATAAAATATAAAAAAATAAAAAATAAATATTGATAATAGGATTACCTTTAATTTGTGGTGTTTTTATATTTTTATTCTTGCTAATTGATATATTTACATACATAAAAAATAGGATTAATGAATTTTCGTAGTATTTAAATATTCAAATAATAAATAAAATGCTTAGGGCAAACTATAGGTGAAAGTGACGGAGGATAGTATGTTGATGTGACGGAGCATAGGGTGAGGCTTAGGGCGTCGCATCCTCTGCCCCAACCTAAGACATTTACGCAGCATTTCAAATTTAATTTAATTCAGTAGCCATAGCATTTCAAATTTAATTTAATTCAGTAGGATGGCTAAAAATCATCCAATTTTCTTCTTCTTAACACTGTATAATTAAGCTCTACATTTTGGATTTGTTATTGCCTTATTGGGCTGCTTAAATTGCATAAAATCGGCCGCTTCAGAGTACTCATCTAGACCATTTCTCAAAACATCATTTTCCCACTTCTTAGTTGTACATTTTATCTTGGCTGTCAATGTTATTCACTCTTTGACAGCATAAGCTCTAAACATGTTCATTATTAGTAGTAGTATTATAAGTAATAATAATTATTATTATTGTACCTATTCTTCTTCTTACTATATTATAGAAAATCCCTTGTGATTTTTGAGCTTTTATGAAATAATACGATAAAGCAAGCCTAGTTTTTATGAATCAAATGAAACTGAAACTCTTTATGGTGAATTGATGACTTGTATAGTCGTGGAATAAATATTCCAGACTACTCCCTCCCTCCCGCTTAAGATGATACGTTTTCCTTTTTAGTTTGTCCCAACTAAGATGACACATTTCCTTTTATGGAAACATTCTCTTTCCAATTAATACACGCAACCACTTTTTTTCACTCCTATTAAAATATCCATCTTTCTTTATCTCTCTACTTTAATACTTGCTCCCATCTTTTCTCTCTCCAATTAAATACTTTAACCAATAACTCTTAAAATCCCGTGCCGGCTAAGAAATGTGTCATCTTAGCCGGGACGGAGAGAGTAGTATACTATTTATAATATATCTATAAATATGAATGATATCAAATGCAAACTCTAAATATTATACAAACTCCAAACTATGATCTGGATTGTTAGAAAATGTCAACAGATGACAAAATAGTAGCAACAGAAAATGTCAACACAGTGTCAACGGTTGATGTTGTATTGATATTGTGTTGACATTTTCTGTTGCTACTATTTTATCATTTGTTGATATTTTTAAGGGTCCAGATCATAGTTTGGAGTTTGTACAATATATGAGTATGCATTTTATTACTGCCCTCTATCAATAATTATAGAGAAACAAAATAAAACTAATTGTCTTTATCAAATTTCTATATTCTTAATCAATCTTATCTTAATTTGAACCCAATTAAGCCACACTCAACAAATATAAGGGAGTGTTCAATCCTAATAAATCCAAGAAATGAATTATGTCCAAACATTGAGTACTATGGCGCACATATTTAAATCTCTGCACCTTTGTTTAGTTAGCTAGTTTTGAGATGAATTATGGGCCGAACAGTATCCACTTTTTAGGTTTTTGAACCAATTTTCAAAGTGGAAGGATGGAATTAGCCCCTTCAAAAATTCACCAAAACTCAGCATGAGTAAGAGGAGGATGAGGTGGAAAGCTAAGGATGACTTTGGAATTTCAGCATCAATTCTTGGTTGAGTTTTCAATGCAGATAGCGAGTCTTAGCCTTTTCAAATGAATTTGCCTCTTGCGTGAACAGCGCATGCTTTGTATCAAAATTTGGTCTCAAAGAATTAATTCGAATACAGCAAACAGGGAGAAATGATAAAATTAATTTAACCCCATTTCTTCAAAAGTGATCACGCTCAAATAATCTAAATATGGCTAACCCCAAAAATCAATATCTAATTCTCACTTTAAAAAAGAATGTAATAAATTTCTGTATCTGCAATAATGGGAATTTTTATATTATTGGACCCAAAAACGGGTAGGACCAAATTGGAGTGGGTATAGACTCACTAATGCAGGGATCCTAAAAGGTGAAATAAATTTAGGAATATTTCTATTATGGCCCAATAATGAGTGAAGAGCTTTTCTCCAAAGCGAATCAATCATTCATCAAATATCTACGCTTTCGACTTCCAAAACCAACTTTATTTCATGAATTTTTCGTCATCTCGAATTTTGTTTGAGATTTAACCCTTTAATGCAACACTGCATCTCATTTATTAGATGAAAATATGAAAGATCGAGATTGAAGAAAATTGTTTTTTATAATTTTATCGAAACATCATATGAGTAAAATAGGTTAAATTATATAAACCCAATATTTACAGGTTGTTGATCGGATCGCTGTTATTTCACTATTACTAAATAGAAAATCCCTTTTATCATAGCATTAAATTTATATATCATCTTAATATTGAGTATATCTCATCAAATGCAAGTATTTCAACTTCATATCTCTATATTCCTACAAGATTGGAACACCTAATTGCAAAAGGGAATCAAAAGTAATGAAAAAGAATATGATATATATGTTGAAAATATTGGTACACGTACAAACACCCTCACCGTGTGGTTATACTTCAAACGACTCACTCATTTTCAACTTTTCCCAATTGCATATTCCCCAACTTGGCCAAACCCCCACCCCACCCACCTTCACCTTTGTACTAGTATATAAGAAGCTTGCATGCAAGCAAATTACCATCATCCCACAATTCAAATCCACATCTATTTTCTTTCTTGATTTTAATTTGGGGCCAAATATTACACTTTTTTAGTGTTTTTTTGTCGATCAATGGCATCCGGTTCACTAAGCGCTCACCGGTCCAGTTCATGGACGCAACAAGAGAACAAGCTTTTCGAGAAGGCGTTGGCCCGGTTCGACACTGAAACTCCGGACCGGTGGCAGAACGTGGCCCGGGCCGTGGGTGGTGGGAAATCGGCGGAGGAGGTGAAGCGCCACTACGAGATTCTCATAGAGGATCTTTGCCGCATCGATTCCGGCTACGTTCCCATTCCCAAGTATAAGAAAAACTCCAATTGAATAAGGTACTATTATACATTTACTTTCAGTCAAATAATATAAGGATTGCTATTTATTACTACTATTTTATGGAAAAGGAATTTAAGATACATGTTTCGTCGTTGTGTCATAAATCATAATTTTACATTTCACTCATTTCCGTTAATCATTAGTATTATTTTTCTTATATAGAAGAGTAGAAATATATATTGTGTGAGGCCATGAGGGTATGTGAGTAATAAAAATGTTTCTATTAAAAACAAGCCAAAATATTCGGAATCTACTGGAATGAAAGCATGTCTTTTTCAGTGGGACAGTTACTATTAATTCAAATAGCCTTAATTAAATGCATTTTTTGGATCTCGTTACATATAACATAAGATGTATATTTGCGTATGATTTTATTATAATAATAGTAGTAAGTAATAAACTAATTTTGTTGTATTTTGACAGGCTACTCAACCTTCTAAAGATGTGACGGGGAACCTGAGTTATTAATATTATAGAGCTTTTGCAGTGAATTAAGAAAGAATGTATTTTAGTAGGATGATTATCTTAAGTAGTATAAATTGGCAGCAAGCATGCTAATTTTTAATTGTAATTTTCACGAATTTCAAATAATTTATATAGTACGGCTCTACTTATATGATGGGTTTGATCATCTTTCTTTTTTATACAAACTTGTACGAATATTGGACATATAAATTACTACAAGAATACAAATAAATGGTAACATGAATACGACGGGTCAAAAGAGTACTATAAGAAATCCTCCAATTGAATAAGATCAATGAAAAGGTGTTTCTATTATTTGCATTCAAATCAAATTAGCATTGCTATCATGCTATATATTCACTTTTTACATTTACAATGTTTAAGTAATTTAAATTGGCAGCAAGCTTGCTAATTTTTAATTGTATTTTTCATAGTGCGGCTCTGCTTATATTATATGTTGCTGGTGGATTTGGTCGTCTTACGTTTTGATATAATAAAACGTGTAAGAATATTCGATGTATTATCACTACTCTAAATTGTCACTACAGAAAATTGCAAATATTAAATGGTAACATTGTACGAGTACTAGAATTAGAATCGGAATCTCTCGATTAAATAGTAGCATTGTCAATAAATTTATCGCCGACAAAAATATATATTGGCAATACGTGTCAAAACAATATTAGAGCATCTCCAATGGAAAAGCTAAATAGAAAGTTCAAATCTTATAACTACCGCCATATTTACATTCTTTTTAAGAAAAATTATTCTCCAAAGAAAAAGGTATTTGAAAAGGTATTTACCGTTTCCCATTTTGAAGAACTTAAATAAAAAATTAATGTTATGGTTATTGGATCATTGGAGTTATTTTGCTCCCGTTGACGTCACATTCTTTTGATTTATTTTGTGTCTTTATTTATTTTTGAGAAAGACGTTTTTTCCATATGATGTTCATTAATTCTTTAAAAAATTATGGCGATTGTACTTATTGTACCTTTCATTTATCTCATTTTCTAGTGGCTTTTTCTTCAATTTCTAAATAAACTAATGTTTGAATATTAAAAATGTCCACGCCAATTTGCTTTATGCGCGTCATTTTGTCAATGTTATTAACCATCAAGCTATATACTATAACAATATTTCATACGACGTCCGAATGCGTTGGTTTATGCACATCATTTTGCCAGTATATAAAAATATCGCATTATTTTCAACGTCCAAATACTTGATTTGATTGAGAGACATGACAAAAAAAATCGAGCCTTTCTCTTGGCTTTGGAATCTCTACATCTGAAAGGGAAAATTATCATAAAAAATATAGTTGTACTCATAAATTTTGGTCAAATTTATGGTTAATGTCACACTTTAAAAATGTAGATTATTATAGCTTTGATATTTCTTTAATCATCATATTCATATTGATTTAGATTTGGAGGAAAAAATTGTATGATTTGGAAGCCAATAAATTTTAGTCTATTCATATACTTTACTAGTATTATTTTTCATACTAAAATTAATGGCTTTGGTGAGTAATATACAAATATCTAAAACCATTATGGATTCTGACTTCCATGTAATATACATTTCCCTCTAAATGCTAAATGATAGTACAATTAAAAAATAATTAAAATTATTATATAATTTATCATTATTGATGTGGGATTGACTAAAATTGATCAAACTTTGTGATTTTTCTAACAATTTATCCTTTTTAAGCTATTTTTTTTACTTCGTTAAGCAATGTTATTTTTATTCCTTAAAAATATATACTGTGTTATTTTTCCCTTATTGACATAAAGTGAATAGATAAATCAAATAATATTACAATATTTTCTCTCACTACTTTCTAATTATAGTACTCCATTATTTAGTGTATATTCATCATGTACACATTGTCGAGTGATTATGTTAATGGATAGTATAAAACAGAATACGCACTCACACAAACGTATATACCTCAGACCCCAATGATGAATTTTCTATTTTCCTTCATAGGTGTTTTCAAGAATTAATAAAATAAAACCATCTAACCAAAAAGAAAAAAAAAATAGGAATACTATTTCCAACAAATTAAAATATTCTATATTTAGATTAGATCGTTATACTATTTTTTATCTCACAAATTATATTTAATTAGCAATATTATGAACATGCACCGCACTGATCGATATAATAATACTAGCAAGTAGTACATTTTATTGTAAATTTTTCCTTCAAAAATACCATCGGTACATAGTTTGATAATGCCACGTCACATACAATATTTATTTATAGGGACAACTTTCGTCCAACATGAGCGAATCACCATCTAATACTGTATGATTCTTAAATAGTACTCCTACAAAAAAAATAAAACTAAATACGTATATATAATTGCTTCAATTAGATAGGTTGCCTTCTTCCATCTTTTATTTAATCTCTTCATATTAATTACCTGCATCACAACATATAATACCCATTATTCCCAAAAATTACAAAAATCAAATAACAAAGGAGATTTGAAGTGTAAACTATATTCTGCATGCATGGAATATTAGAGAATTCATGCAAATTGCAAAGGCAAACAATAAAGAACGTGCTCAAATTGTGGTTAAAACACTAAATAGAAAACAAAATTGCACGTGACAATGCTATATTATATTATTTCTAAGTACTTCAACACCACTAGAATACAACTGCAGGATTTTAGATTAATTGAATGGGAACTACATGTATAAGTACATGCATGAAGCTGGCCTACCTGTCTTAGTGTCCACGAGCACAAATTATTAATAACAACATAGTTTTTTGTCTAATTATTTACATACAAATTCAATTACTTATGTTCACTATCACCAACCAAGTTCATTAATTACCAATGATGGAGAAATTGCCACATTTCACTCTACTATCTACCAATGTGGTCAGATAAGAGACACACAAACATACTGATAACATAAAACACGAGACTGATTATAGATACCTTAAAAATTTGTTTATCTCGTGGTCCGGTAGTTTGGGAATGGGACTTTCCCACTCTCAATGTATTTGATATCCTCAACAAGGATGTCATAATGCCTCTTCACCTCCTCTGGTGTCCGGCCCCCAATGGCTCGGGCAACGTTGGCCCAACGGTCAGGGGTATCTTTGTCATAAACGGCCAAAGCCCTCTCGAAGGCCTTGTTTTCTTGGGCAGACCATTTGCTGCTGCTGCCCGAGTGAGAGATCGAGGTCGATGCCATTTTGTTTATGAATGGAAAACAAAAAAAAAATGGTAATAGGGAGAAACAAGAAAACAAAGAGGCTAATGAGGTCAAGTGTAGAAGTGAGGAAGTGGGAAATGGTATGGTGCTTATTTATAAGCTTCATATGGTTAGGGGGTGGGGTGGGGTGTTGATACAGCTGGACTATAAACTTGGAAAATCTTGAAGAATTTAAGTGATTTGTCTAGTTAAGAACCACAATTGAAGCAAGACAAAGGACTATTACAACCTTTCAAGAATCTGCATATATAAAATGTCATCCCACCTCTTTGTTAATTAATCACGCCTTCTTTTGCACCTAGATTTGATCACAAATTATGGGGAGCATCTCAAGTGCAAGAATGTGGCTTCACATACTTAATTCAAGAAAAGTGTGAAATCTGTACATGTTAAACTGCTAATTCAGCTGATTAATTGGTTTGTTTACTTCCCACTTGGCAAAAATATCTACACCCCAAAACGAAAAACAAGAAAAATACAAAATCAAATTATATGGTAGACAGACAGCAAAATTTGTCAAGACAGACATCACAAGAGTGGGCTTATCTAAAACATTGTGAGGGTCTAAAACCATACAAACTAGTACAAGAGTTTCATCAAAATGGAATGTACTTGACTGCAATTTGTTTCTCAAAAATTAGTGCAGAAATTGATCATATTTGAATTATTGATCACTTTATTTTCTTGAATTTTTCTCTGCTTTCTATGTCGTCGACTAACAAGCTGGCTCCAAGAAATCCGTAGGCGTATTAGCCAAGTTCAGTACAATGATTGTGTTAGTTTTGTAGGGTGAACAAGGCATGTCGACATAATAAAATTAATAATCTTATCTCCGATTTCAACACAAAAAAAGATCTGTCCATGCATTTGTTTGATTCAATTGTGCCTTGGAGGGGCCTCAATTGCTTCCCAAAATCTTCCAAAACATTGGTAGAGTTTGTTGTGTTGAATATATTCTACAACCTTATACAGCCATAGAGATTATAAAAATCAGAATTTGGAGGTTTGTAGAAGCACCTGCAATCTCTGGCTATATCTAAGTCACCACCGTTCGTTTTTTTCTTTTAGAAATATCTGCTGTGAAAAATTGGTGAATCTTAGCAGAGATAAACAAGGATAGAAAAGAGTAGAAACATGATTTGTTTTTTGTCTCTAATTAGGTGTTATTTATGAACATTGTGTTAAGTGTTTTGCTTGTTTATAGCATTATATTGAGGTATATATGGAATGACTTGGAAGTTATAGTAATTAATCATTGTTTAGTGGAAACATACTTAGTAAATTTACTTATATATCTCCATCATAATATACACATACAAGAAACTCTCTTTTATGGAATATTGCAAAAGCCAAAAGGTACGCGGAAGATAAGGGTTTTTTTCGGTCTCTATGGACCAAGTTGGATTTTGTTTTATTGGTATCTAACAAAGCCCAAAATCTTGTTAATGGATTATTACAAATAATAATTAAATACCAAGCAATTAAATGAGAGAGAATCAGAAAATTACATATTTGGCAAACTTTGGCAGCATAAAGCAATTGTTCATTTCTTGCTAATTTATGTTGTTGAGAGGGAATATTACAAGTTGCAAATATGCGATAGGAATTTGGGGCTATCACCAATCATAGGCTAATCGACAATGATTATATGATAGTTACATATGCGTATTGAGAGGCAAAGGAATCTTTCAAAAGGTGAACTTTCACCAAAATTTGTAGATACAATCTTAACTACGTCTCACAAATTCCATTTTTTTTGTATAAAAATTGTTACAACATGTTTGAATCTGGCTGTCACGCTCGGGAATTTTGTAGGATGGTCCATATTCTTTCAACTTGTAATTAGAATCTCATTAGGGGCCTTATTTTAATTTTTTAGTGAAACTATTGTGGATTATTCAGATCGGAATTCTTAATTAAATCAAGCTATTTTCGGAATGCACTTTAATTAAACTTGTTGAATTTTGAAGGTGAAAAATCGGTTTGTGAAATTGAAGCTAGTCGTCCCCGATTAATTGTCACTCTTTGACCGGGCACGGGATTTAAGAAATGTAAAAAAAAGTTGGTTGAAAAAGTTAGTAGAATGCGGGACCCATTTTTTATATTAGTTTTATAATAAAATGTGAGTTAGTGGAATGTATGACCTACTTACCATTTATGGTAAAAAAAATGAAATGTGACAATTATTGATGGATGGACCGAAATGAAAAGGTGTGACAATTAATCGGGGACCTAGTGAGTATACGACTATTGGAATTGAAGGTTGAAAATTGTATTAATTGGTGAAAAAGATATTTTTGATGGAATGAGATTCGATATGGCAAACTTTATAGGGAGGTTGGTGTCGTGGAAGCTTAATTTCGTTTCAATAAATGAATATTCATAGATTGAGATATGTGGCTAGTGACAAATAATAAATTTGATACGATATGATTGGAATAGTCGTGTGTACCACAAGAGAGAATATGAGGCAAGAGTTTTGGCCCAGAATAACCTAAGATAATTAGCAATAGCATCATTGTGAATAATTTTTTAATTCGGAAGCTAAATAGGACAAAAAATGAGAATAACTTGAAATGTACTCCTTATTTTTCAGGAAAAAAAAAAAGTTAGTTCTTATATACAAAGGGATATAATATTCATAATTGAAATATGCAGTTTTCCTTTTTTTTTATGGTTCAATATATTAAATTAAAAAACGAAGAAAGTGGGGAAAGATGTTACATGAGGGTTGGGCCCTCTTCGGAACACTAACACACACACACACACTGAAGCATGATAGCTTGGTGCGGGAAAGCCATGGACATGCCCATAGTCTGCTAGACTACGCCTTAATTCCTAACTTAAGCAAAGCTATACATCACGGTATTGGCTTATACAATTGAATTGTGCGGTTTTCGTGTTTATACAATTGGTTACTTATGAGAGATTTTTAGAGCTTGCGTATTTGATTGCAGTTTTTGGATTGCTCAGAATTTATGGGCTGTGCTTTAAGGTTTTCCTCATGTCACCAACAAGTACTACAAATTTCTGTTATATTCGAAATTAAATTTGGAAATTTACATAATTCAAAATTCAAATCCATGTGATATTAGGTTCCTATCTCAAAAAATATCACATGTGTGAGTCGGGCTTCGCCAATGGAATAATTTTATCTCCCGAAAAAATGAATGTATTAATAATTTTAACCTCAAGTATTCCTTCTATTATGAAATAAACCTTTCATCACGAATATAAAAAAAATGAACACACATTGACTGAAACAATATAAATATACCTTTGGTGGTGATTTCAAGCCAGGAATTTTACTATATAACTTTCTAATGCAAATTACACAGATAATTACAAATACAAATATAAAACTGATGAATATGTGACATTTTTCACAAACATGAAATACTCGCAATGGTCAACTTCAACATATTTTCAAATAGTAAACTTTTTTAGCATACACTATTTTCATTCTTTCTCACTTACATGGCCAAGATGAAGTGTAATAAATCGGCAATATTTGCTCCACTTACAAGATCAAAGCAAAAAACAATTATTGGAGTTAGTTGTGATATAGTACAATGTACTTTCATTCCTACCTCTAAGAGTATCATAACTTTATTGGTAATCTTCACGGATCTATTGGACGTCACTATCATCATGTTTCTTTTTTTCACGATATCCAATGGCTCATCACTAGCAAGATATACCTTCCCAAGAATCGTTAGAAACATAAGTATTCATTATGCCAATATTGCTGCATGAATGGCACAACACTCTAGACAGACTAGTTACACTCAAGATCAGCACTAGATCTATCCTCATCAGACATGGTAGTAGTATTTGTTATCTTTTTGGCTTTCTAACCCTTGTTCTTCTATTTCTAGGGTGGCCACTTTTAAGGTGCACATACTCCCCACAATTCCATAACTTAACCAAATCTTTATCCTTTTTTTTCAAAAGCCAAAATAAGATCCATCAAACTTTACAAAAACTTTCCATCGATCCCTGTTGTGTTTTCTCACCATCGAACCATAGGTTATTGATATTTGTTGATAGGAAATAATCACAAATATAAAATAGATAACCACATAAATTTTTTATAAAGTTCGATATGATGTGTATCAATGAATGATGCAATATCATGCAAAGAATTACATTATGTAACTTTTTTATGCAAATTAAAATGAGAGAACAACTCTGTATTTCGGCGATATATAGAGTTCTAATCCTAGTTACATTAGGAAACAAATCCTAAGAAATACTCTTTGTCCTAGTCTAAGTGAGGCAATTTTATTTTGGCACAAGAATTTAAGTAATGTATAGTTGATTAAAGTGAGAAAAAAAAAATAAAGTAGAGTAAGAGAGAGAAAAGCGTTAATTATTATCAAAAAGGAAATGTCCACTTAGCATATCACGTCTCAAAAAGGAATACGTGTTACTTAAGCTGCTTGGAAATGCTTATAATACACATACATACACATAAAATCATGGACTAGTTTATTTCCTTTCAAGCTCCATACTCAACAAATGTATAAACCCAATATCGTCAGAAACATAGTTTACCTCTAAGTCAAAATCGTTGGATAAATGAAACGATGCTCTAAAATCCAACACCTATGATTTCATGGGGCTACTCATTCTAAAACCAACGCTCCACTATCGTCATGACTCATGAGACATGGTATTGTTTGTTGTCTATTTCTCTTTTTGATCACTAATCTTACATATCTTTGGTGTCTCACGTAGACTCTTAAAGTGTCTAAACTCCTCGCAATTCCAACATTTAACTTTACCCATTTTATTCTTAAATTGGTTGTTCCCAATTTTGTTTTCTATCAATCCATTTGGCCGTGGAGTAAAAGATCCCAATTCACTCTGTGGGATCTCTTCACCTGTCTCAATACCTTTTAGTTTGTTAATAGATGTCAGTTTTACGACTACAGTGCCAAGTATGGCAATTGTGCCCATCCATTTTCTGCTAGTGACGATTGCAAAATTAGAGTACGAATTTGATTAGCAAAATTGATATAAACCGAGTTCAATTGCACATTCATCATGTTTTAAACTTGTTCAGACGTTGTTGCACGGTATTCCCTCTGACATTCTTAAGTTTTATTAGTGAATTTGATATCAACCGAGACGTGTCGCGTGTCCGACTAGGTGGCTCGCGGGACCCATGCAAAGCTTGTTGGCGAACAAGAGGTCATTCAATAGTTTAGGATTTACTGCAGCTTGTAAAAACTATTTAAATGTTATGTGTACCTATTTGATAAATGTTATGTATACCTATTTGATGGGGAAATGGATCCCGGGCTGTGCACAGCATAGGGCTGTCATTAGTTAAGTAATCTGCAATCTGCATATGTTGAGACTTAAGACTCTAGAGTTAATACTTCTGTAATTCTTACTGTAAACAAGCGAGACATTTCACAATTTTTGGGTCTTAATTTTTCCTTTGGTTCATAATTATTCATTTTCATTTAAATGTACCAGTTTAATTTCACATAATAAAACAGATGAAATCTGCATCTGAATTCAATGAAAAATACAACCAAAAACAAAAATAAGTACTCCCACAATATTCAATTAGAATATCAATTCACTTCATTCATCAGAACGTTGTAAACTTTAATTCGACACAGCAACAGAAATCCAGTAACCAAAGACCCAAGGAACAAATCACTTATAGCGGAACACCGTAACAGAACAAGTAACCAAACAGCAACGGAAATTACTAATAAAGAGTCGCAACCTAATACTTATTCCCTCCAGTTTCCATCAGATCCACCCCTGTATGAAGAACGCTCCCCACCGTAACCGCCACCGTCACGGCGGCCATAACCTCCACCGTTTCCTCCATAACCACCGCCGTTGCCTCCATATCCACCTCCGCCTTCACGACGTCCGTAGCCACCGCCGTTGCCGCTTCCATCACGGCGAGGTCCACGGAATCCTCCGCCTCCACCTCCGCCGCGAGACTGTGCCTCATTGACGGTAATACTACGCCCGTCCAGATCCTGACCGTTCATCGCGTCGATCGCATCCCTCATCGACTGCTCCTCGTTGAACGTCACGAATCCGAATCCCCTGGACCTTCCAGTCTCACGATCGTTGATGATCTGCATAAAACAATCGAATCCAGACGAATTACAATCAGATCTACCAAATTACACCACAGATCTGGAGAAACAAAGAACTGAAAAGCGATTATTCAATCTTCGACCCTTCGATGGAAAAGAGGAAGATAGAACGTACCGTTCCAGAAGCTAATTAGTAACAGAAACAGTAACAGTAGCAGAGAGTAACAGAGTAACGGAAACAGATCAGATGAGAGAGAAACGATGGATTGGGATCCGATCTCCTCGCAAACAGACCTTCGAATCGACGACTTGGCCGTACTGAGAGAAAGCTTGCTCGAGCGATTGCTCGGTAGTGGCCCAGGCCAAACCACCTACGAAACATCTGAATTCAACATCAGCGGAAGCCATTTCTAGAGAAACTGAAGAACTGAAACGATGATACGAGAAGGAAAATGAGCGAGCTGATGAAGAAGAGTGAGGGAGAGGACGATTTATATAGGCGGAGATTGCTAAGCTATTGGGGTTGGATGTGAACCATGATTAAGAAGCGTGCTATTATTGGAATAAATGAAAAAATAAATTACTCTATTAGTTCCCCCCTAAATATATTGCATATTGTTATTTTAAAATGTCGATTATTAAAAATTACTGCTATTGATTTAACTCATTTAAGTAACTAGGGTTGAAGGGTGGTTAGTGAGATATTTTCTTACGTGGGGCCCATGTCACGTGATGAGCATGGGTATATTGGAAAGAAACGGTAGATATTTAAGCCGTACCAATATAGTAATGGAATATTATCTTTTTATAGACTTTTATTAAAGGCGTTTGGGTGTATCCAGAAATATTTTAATATACCGCGTATTGTTTATTCATTTTCCTTTTTTGCCTTCGAATTTCTTATTTTGAAATGCTTTTGTTGACTTTGATTAATCATTTACGAATGCACCCTCTTCATAGATTACCAAATAATCTTGCCAATGAATCTTACGAATTTAATACAAAAATAATAAAATATAAAAAGTTAATGGAAAAAGCTGATAGACTATGCTAATTATAGAATAATAAATATGGATAAATTAGTGACTAAATGTGGATCCATTTACTTCAAAAATAAATGAGATAATTATATGTAGAGGAATGAAAGAAGACATATGAAATAATTATTCACAAATAAATAAAGTACTATTAGTTGCAGGTGGACAAATAAGAGATAGAAATGAAAAAAAAAAAAAAAATAGCGTCACATATTACTAAAAGATGGTAAAGAACTCAATTTTTCAAACTAACCAAAATAAAAGGTCTATAGATTTTGGATTGAGCCAATGCTTTTTATGACTAATATTTTGGATGAAATTTCGTATCTTTTTGTAGTAGTAAAGATATTCAACTGAATTTTGTAACTTTCTTATTCTAAATTATCGGTTATTCTTGCTATTCATTTGCCATAATTTTGTTCGGGGGTGTTTAGCAATCAATGTGTGTATCAATAGCAAACAGAAATGACAAAAAGCAACCAATCTTTTCAATTAAGTTTATAATTTCAATTTGCAAAATACCGTGTTCACAATTGTGACACTTTTATTTAGAATTTAACAGCAATGACTTCCCATTTATACTATCGTCCATTATCGAGATCTTATTGCCACTTCTGCATTTTGAGGTGATTAGCAATAACTAATTTTGAATTCCTTTTTTGTTCTCTATCATTATTTTCCAATTTTGATTTTCCTTTCTGATTTTTTAATTTGCCACACTTTTTGTGGATATAATTCTCAATAAGCGATAATATTTTCTTTTGCAATCTTACATGTGTTTATTCTCACAATCCATTATGCCAAATATTGATTGGAGGTAGGGGTGGGAATACGGGTATCCGTGGATACCCGACCTGAAAAAATCAGGTACCCAAACCCGCAAATCATTGAAATATCTATCCAAAACCCGCCCCGATATATTTTCGGGTACTCCAATACCCGCCCCGGGTATCCATACCCGACGTATCGGGTACCCAAATACCCGACTCTTTACAAGTGTTATTAACTGTTAAAAAAATTAAAATTTTATATATTAAAATAAATATAGAAATATTTAAATTGACTAATATCTTTAATGTTTCATTTATTTTAAAGTATACGATTATATTTTTAGGGATTGGTTATGCAATATGTAAGTAAAATAATAAAAGTTACGCATTTAATATAACTGTAGAAGCAACCAATAATATAATTCAAAAGTCAAAATAATTAAATAAAATATAAAAACCACATGAGTTGGTTGCGCAATAAGTAAAAGCATTAAACAACTAAGCAAAATATAGAAGCATTCATTGCTAAACGCCTAAACCTAATTTAAAAAATGCGTTTAAATAATAAACTGGATATTCGGGTAATACTCGATACCCATTCGGGTTATCCAATATCCGAATTATCTCAAATTTCAATATTCAATCTCATACCCAATCCCATAAAATTGGATATTGGGTATCCAAAACCCTGCGGGTATCGGGTCGGGTACGGGTAAATCCAATACCCGATATCCGTATTCCCACCCCTAATTGGAGGTAATTAGACAGTCATTATTTTGTACAGTTATATTATTTCTATAAATTTCTATGGTTCGAATTTTACTGTATAATCAATTACTCGGTACATTGTGTGAAGTCCGAAATGTATAACTTCAATTTCTCGTAGAGAGTAACTTTTTGAAGAAAATATTCAATAATGAAATCCAAAATAATAGTATAGAGACGTTTAATTTTTGAAAAGTGTTATGGATCTTTAAAAAATAGAAAAGGTACACAATTTATTTGAAAGGAAATTAGTCAAATTGTTGCCTTGTTGGCATAACAATAGAATTAGATGTATATCCATTTTATATAAGTCATTTAGTTAAGTTTTTTTTAAAAGTTGATATGAGATTGGAGATTATAAATTAAATAAAAAATGTAGAAGGTATAATAATGGAGATGACTTTCAAGATATTTACATCAAATAGTAATCTATCATGTAAGGTCTATAGTTGCTGAACCCATTCATGTTCTTGAAATATTTTTAAACAAATATTTTAATGATTGAATCTTTGATTATTTTTTTTTGTTGAAATAATATTTGAGGACTTGAAGCAAAATTGGAAAATAAAGAAATTCTTATCGATGATAGACTATGGGTTCGTTTGGTTGTACTGATAGCAAACTGGTTTTGTTGGGTTGTTCAAACCAATACTACATGATTCTTGTTTCAAAAAAGTAGATAGACTTCTTTTTGGTTGTACTGTTGTATTTCTCAGCTACCATATCTAGTTTTTGATTTGGCCAACACAAACTACCGATACAATATGGTAATATACAAAAATGTCCTCATAATTTTGACGTATTGGCCAAAAAGTCCTTGAAACCCTATGTCAAACATAAAACTAGCGGGAGAATGAAAAATCTCGCGCCTCGCCTAAACCTCTACAATCATCCATCTCACATTCGACGGAAGGGTCTCCATTACTCCGAATCAAAAAGCGACTTGGTTCTTGTGCATGCTCTACAACGGTTAGTTAAATCGTTGAATTCGTTCAATTCATTGAATTCATATTCATTACATCTGTTTTCTACCTCTCATTCTTTAATACAATTTAGGCAAATTAGATCCAATACCAATATTGAAATAGTTGCTATAAACATTACTGTTATTGCGTTTGTTTTTTGTGATTTTTCTTGTGTTCAATTGGGAATGTTTATTATGCAAGTGAAGGAAAATGAGTATGTGTAATTGATAATCTTTTTTTCATCAGTATCATTTTCAAACCCTTCGTTAATCTTGGACGGCATGTCATCCCAACCCGTAGGAGGAAGCGAGGAAGGTGGTAGCCCTATACCGGAGGGTAATGGTGCATTGAGCATTTCCTTGTTTATATTTCATATCAGACTATTCCATGTGAGTTATTGGTTTATTATCCTTGTATCCCCTTGTAGATAGCAACGATTTGGGCACGAAAAAAAAAGGTAAGGTTGACCGTTCGAGGCGTGTTTGGTCAGTTCGCGAGGAAGAGATCCTAATGGCAACGATGAAGGAGTTGGCTGCCAAAGGATGGAGGGCCGATAATGGCTTCCGTGCAGGTTATCTTACGCGGGCTAGGGAGGCCATCATGCTTGAATTTCCAAAGACGGACATCTTGCCTCACCCCCACATCTATTCAAAGTTAACAACTTGGAGGAAGAACTATGGTTCTCTGAGAAACATGCTTTAGCTGAGCGGTATTGGTTTCAGTGCTGATTACAAAATAGAATGTGATGATGTAAATTCATAGTGGTTTTTTACATCATTGAACTTCATCAAATATTGGTATAATATTCCACCTACTGATCAACACCTGCAATGCTCTTCATTGTTACATTCAGAGCTTGATTAATGTCACTGCATTTACTAATGTTAAGTTTGTCTTGGTGTATCGATTCGGGCAGAAAGATAGAAATGCAAAATACATGAGGAACAAATCTTGGCCTCAATATGAAGAGTGGAAAGAAGTGTTTGGAAAGGATCATGCTGATGGGGCACGGAAAGTAGACGTTGGGGAGGCAGTTGGAAGAATCTACGGAGATAAAGAGCCCTCCAATGACGCCTCCAACGACGAAGCTGATACATCCCACCCGATGACACTTGAAGAGCTATTCCCTGACGAACTATTCCCCGATGGAGTTCTCCCTGAGATGGTAGATGAGAGCCAACCTGTTATGGAGGGCAGTGCGCCTGGAGCTAGTGCAGCGGCTGGAGGAGGAGCAGGTCCAATGGCGGGTACGGGGGCTGTAGCAGGGGCTGCTTCCGGTTCTGGGTCTGGGGCAAGGGCCAAGAAGTCGAAGAAGGTTATGAAGAAAATGAAAATAGAGGATAAGATCGACGGCGTCCTTACTCTCATGGGACAGATACACACTGACACAAACGAGCGATTGAAAGATATTTCAGCCAGGATTGGCAACGAGTTCGATCTAAGTACCAAAAGGTCGGAGGTGTTTGATCAACTAAAAGGTATTCCTGGCCTAACTCTGAAACAACAGTTCTATATTTCAAAGAAGCTAGTGAAGGAGCCCGAGCTAATGGACCTCTTTCGGGGATTGTCCGAAGCTGCTCGTGCGGCCTTTGTGATTGATCTTTTGGAGATTGATGGGATGCTTTACACACAAGATGCATAGCACATATGTTTCTTGAGTGATGTTTTTTGTCGAAATGAAGTGCTGTGTCATGTCTTAAGACCTTATGTTATTCCTCATTCTAGTTGTAATGAGGACATCAATTGATGTGTCATGTTTTAAGACCTTATGTTATTCCTCATTCTAGTTACAATGAGGATATCAGTAGTGATATTTCTCAATGAGTTGTGGATGCATTTACACCCAATGATAGTAAATGTGTAGCCACAACTGTAATATTTTGTATGTATTTATCATATTTGCCGAACCATATGCGGTTTATGTATGATGGGAAGCACATTTTCATGTTGATATGGTCAGTGAGTTGCTTGCTCTGTGTTTGTAGGTATTTAATATTCAAGGGCATATTTCTAAACATAACACAAACTAAATAATATTAATTAATCCTACATCCCAAGCAAAACAGTACATACTTCCGAACAGCAAACATACATCAACGACACCAAAATACTACTTCGATGGCCCCTACCCATAACAATAGAAATAAAAGAGTTACAATAACTTCCTTGCAAAATAGAGCTAAAGCAATGATAACACAAAGACCATTGGCATGCCCCTACTGATAACGTAGCTTCTCTTGGAATGCAACATTATCCGTCGATCGACGGGCCTGTCTTACGGGCTTTCGGGCATGGACTCCATGATGCACACGATGACCCTTTAGGGGAAGAGAACATACCCATCTGCACTGGTTTAAAATGGGTAGGAGACCTGGTAGAGGAGACCACATCGAAGCATGGAAGACCACCATCAAAAAGCTTACGCCGCACATGACCAGATGCGGCCGGCATCGGTGAGGTTACTTCATCAGAATCGGGTGGTGAATCATATTGGTTCCCCCGTCTTGGTGCGTCGGGTACCACTGAATCACTGAGCACGATAACCTCAGTGGTGTCTGATAGGGTTATCACCTCATTAGGGAACTCTATATTGACGTCAGATAACCCAAATAATGAGGCAAGAAGAGGGATCTCCGGCTCGTCACGATAATAATATGCGCCGGCGGTAGAATCCAACTAACAAAAAAATATAACCGCCATTATTGTGTACATATAATACAAAGGCTAACAACATCTACTCAAAAATATAACTGGATATACCTTGAAAATATCCTTCCAAACGGAGTCGTCGGCAGTCACCACCTTGTCCTCCATATGCCCCACAACTACGGTCGTGGGGATCAATTTTTTAAATTTGGTGTACCGAGCCTTCAGCACTTTCACTCGAACCGATATTTCTTCGGACGATAGATCAGATCCAAAGGGAGAATTTATAACTCCCCGGACATTGCAGATCACTTCATTTGGCACGTTACCATCCTCCCAATCCCGACCATTCCTCAAATTGATCAACGTCGAGAGGAGAAGGGTATCCATTTCACGACACCATTTCCCTCGGTAGAAGAAGGTTGATTGCTGAGGAACTTGGAGGGACATTTTGCATAGAATATGAAGGACGTAGACAATATTTGTGCTTATAGTTCGACCACCTTATATACAAGAGCCACACTAATATCTCAAGTGTCATTAATGGAAGATGGTTGAGCACTTACAACGGGTAGATAAATGTCTAGTCTACATTGTGAGAGCAGCCGACCTCAAATCGTACTGTGTTATAGGATTATGGTGGGGAAGAGGTTTCCTGATCAGTACCATACATGCACTTGATATAAATCTAATTAGTCTTAATAAATTTCATATACATTTAACAATGATATATAAATACTCATGTTTACTCAAGCAAATACTTTTGTGTATATTAGGCTTACTAATGATAATGCATCACACGTGTAGTCTTAATAGCTATGCTTGATTGCATGTAGTCCAAACTAGCATACTCATCCAATATTTTGTATAAAACGTGGAAGATAATTAGATTACTACCATGACACATTTTATACCAATGATTACTAATAGAATATTAATTACGAATAGAATATTAATAGAATATTAATTACACAGTATCATTGTGTGAACTCAAACTAAACAGAGTTTGTTGATTTAACTGCTATGAATAATCTACAAAACCTCATCTGAACCCAAATATTATAAATACATAATTGTTATAAAGCAGTCGACTTTGTATCCCTGTTGCCTAATTTCCTTTTGTAAATTATTTTGGTTAAGTTTTAAAATTTTGTTATATAAAAGAGTTCATATATAAAATTTTATAAATGAGGAAAATATTTTCTAACGGTTATTCTAAATGATATTGTAAAATGGTGGAGCATAAAGGGTGATTTATAACTGGTATGATCTGCCTATACTCAAGGCAAAAAATTGAATATAAACCGCATATATTCAAAGCAGAAAATGCATATAAACCGCATAAAGTTGGAATAGATTTTATTTTTTATTGGTTGAGAATTTCCAAATATAAGAACATCCTCATCGGATTCCTCTTTTATGCTTTAAATTCTCAACTGTTTCCGGATTAGACTCAACACAAGGTTGCGTATAGGGAAGAATATGGGTGGATGCATTTATAAGTCATATATGACTCCTCTGTTCTGGTTCTTGATGCAGTGTGTAGGCAACATCAAATCCTTTCAATTGCACAGTTAAAGCTGATTCTTTTTAATCTTAAATACCACATTGAAGTTCACCACAACCCACACACTTCCAATTTAACAAACTAGCAAATTCTAGCATGGCTAATAATGGTGATTTGGATTACTTCAGGCTTCCAACCTTCTTCAAAACGTTCTCCGAGGACAATAGCATGGAAGAGTTAGTAAGTTTTTGCATATTTCATTTTATGCGATAACTGCTAGAACGATTGCCGAAGCCAACTTCTAACTTCTTTGTTTATCCCCAATTTTGGTGCAGCGGATTCCTCCTGAATTTGTGGCGAACCATGGAGCAGAACTCCCATTCGACTGTCGACTGGTGATGCCTAAGGGCCGGCAGTGGAGAGTGCGCCTACTTCGGATCGCAAGTGGGTGCCACTTCCACGCCGGATGGGCGGATTTTCGCATCGTTAACAACATTGTGCACAACGACTTTCTGACCTTCACAATGGTGGACGTGGGTGTGTTCCATGTGAAAAGGTACAAGCCGAATACCGGTTGCCCCCCTCTGAGTGATTTACAAAGTAAGTATGTCACCAATGCACTACTGTCTGTATTAACTTGTTTATCATGTAGTTTGAGTCTCACTGATCCTTATCTTCGCACCCCATTTTAACAAAATCAAGCGGTTGCTGAAGATGACTCTGATCATAGCGTCGAGCCCGATGGTGATACAGAGGATGACTACGAACCATCCGAATAGGAGATCGAAACATCGGACGACGATGACTATGCTTATGACCGAGGTGTGGTAGATGTCGACGGTTGTCCGACATTCGTTGTGATGCTGACGACGGCTAACATCCGAAGCACGCTGGAGATTCCATTTCCTTTTTGGCGCCGCTACATTCGTATGAATGCCCTTCAAGATCCTGTATATTTCAATGTGGATGGAGATTCTTGGTTAGTGAATATGGCTCATAGCCAAACCAAAATTTGGGTGAGCCGTGGATGGCGTCGTTTCAAACAACACTACAATTTGGTGGCGGGTACTCGCTGCCACTTTAAGCTTATCGACGCTAATGAAGTCCAGTTTTATGTATGGTTCGATCGCCCATAAGAGCCCAGCTGGCAGCCGTCTGCATGATGACATATCTAGTTTGAAATTATGCTTTGTTGTTATGTTCCTTGTAGTTTGTGTGTTATGTAGGGTCTCTGGATGCATTCACCAAATTTTCAATTGTATTTCTAACTTGTATCCTTCCTCGTTGAGTTATTGCAGCGAGGGTAGTAGATTATGTAGTTGGTTTAGGTGCTATGCCATATAAACGACCCATGGTCTATGTTAATTTGCCTTTCCCTATTTTAGCACTACATTATTCCTTTAAAATGTGTTGATTTAGTGAGGATAATATATAACTGCTACACTATTTGACGAGGGTTGTCGATTCATTCTAATTTTTGTGATCTATTAATTAATCCATCTCAATTTATAAGGTATGATTTCGTATGGAAGCCGGTTGAAAATGCAGGGATCACTTTAAATCCGATAAATTAATCGATTATGTTGTGTCAATCTTCTTTAATAAACCCAATAAACCTTATTAAAGAAAATATATTATAAAACACCTAATAATCAAATAAAAATGAGGTTCAAATAAAGCATTCAACACAACATACCAAAACCCGAATGTAGTGTAGAAGAAAGGAAATTACAAAATTGTCTTGGTGCACCAAGCAGGACTCATACAAATACATCCCGATCGCCCACGGTTACCTATTGTTTCTCTCGGCCCACATTTCTCTTGCAAGATCATCTCTTTTGTTGTTCCATGATGCTGAAGGTTCAACGCTACTAATATGATCACCATCCACATATTCGTTCTTATTTTCATCCGCATCTTCGGCTTCTTTATCCAATTTCGCCTCAACTGGATTAACCGCCAGTTGACTTCGTATGAAATTGTGTAACAAGAAACACGCGATAATAAGCCCAGACTGCACCTCGATCGGGTAGAAACTTGCAGATCTTAGAATACCCCAACGCATCTTCAGAACAGCAAAAGATCGTTCAATGACATTCCTGGCCTTTGTGTGTCTTAAATTGAACAGCTCTTCCGGTGTGTGGGGTGCTTGTCTACCTGGGCCCCATTCCTTCAGATGATAACGAACTCCTTTATATGGTGTCACAAAGCCTTCAGCATTTGCATATGCATTGTCACAAAGGTAGTAGCAACTTGAAAATGATAAAAACATTTGGACAATTTCATCATTTCTCATTCTTAAATAATAAATTAAAATAGTATGACAATGTAGAACAAAATAACCTTTAGGCACTTTGAGACCGAGTGGGCTACTTATTGCATCTCGTAAAATCCTTGAATCGCCTGCAGATCCTTCCCAACCAGATAGGACGTAAATGAACTGAAGCTGTGGATCACACACGGCTAGTGTGTTTGTTGTGATTTGACCCTTCCGATTTCGATAACGGGGGGCATCGGCAATAGGCACTCGTACATTAATATACGTTCCATCTAATGCTCCTAGACACCCCTGCATTGGTATAAAATGTTTTATTAAAAACTGTTGTATATTACATAGACAAACATTAGGCAGATTCAACCACCTTAAACCAATTCCATCGCCGATCCAAACATTGATCGTCTATAGGTTTGGGCTTCACCAAAAACAGACTGTGAAGCGTAAGCACACCACGAAGCACAGTATGTATGTATCTGGACACAGTTTGGGAGGACCGCATGAAATCATAACCAACTATACGAGATTTCTTATGGTGTGATAAAACACATAAGAACATGGCAACTTGTTCTTCTAAAGTCACGAATTTCTTGTCAATTAAACCAACACGGTCACGGAGAATACGACATAGACGGCCGAATGTGTTTCTGTCCATCCTTAAATTATCTATACATGAACGATCTTTGACCCGCACAAACCTATCCAGCTGCTTCACATGAGCTGGAATTGAATCGAGCATCCGCGTGGGGCCAAGTCTGTCCCATCGTTTGCGCTTTCGGGTTTCAGGGCTAATGAGCATTAGTATGAAAGATATAAGCAGCAAGTTTATTTGAAAATTGCTTATTATTTCCTCCAGCAAAATCAACAAGGCTGTCATATCATCACCCCGACGGTCCCCCTGTGATGAACGAAGACATACATTTGCATTCATTGAACTATAGATTTATCAATAATATATTGTTGATAATTTAATCACACATTTTGAATGAAATAAATTGATTCTTTGCAGGTTAAAAAAACCAAACTGGATAACCTTCTAAACTCAACAAAAAACAGCAACCACATCCACCAAACAACAAGGTAATCAATGATCTAGAAAGACAAGTATTGGTACATCCAAATTAGGAACGAGATCAAAACAACAGTTGCAGCATTCACTTGGATCTCAACACTAATATACATGTTTTTTTAATCCTAGTTACTTAGTAAATACCCAATTTAGATGAATCGCATCTTCACTTGTAGTCACAGGAATCCAGTTCAATTCTCCAAAATTTGCACACAATCACAACAATTTTCTAATCTGAATGATGCTGAATAATGCAAATATGTGTACCTGACTCGTAGGGCCGCCCTCTTCCCTTGCCATGAATAACCGTGTGAGGAACCGAGTTGTCCCAATTCAAACGGCACAGATTAGTGAACCTGCAGTAGAACGAAAATCAATTATTATGCAACGGGTCTAATGATAATGGGTCACACCCAAATTTCAAGGTGTGTTACCTATGGTCGTTGGCGTCGATGTCAGCCGTAGAATCGTCCGGGCCGATGGGTAATTGAGGGATGCCGATCTGAGATAAAGAGGATTCAAACCGAAGAAGAATGATGAATGCCAACCGAATGAACTGAGGAGGAAGGTTGGGGGTGTTATGGTAATTGCGGTAAGAAGTTCGTGTTCTGATACGGTGAGGTAGTGGGCTATCAGGGATGATGGCCTGGGTAGACATATATCCAATTGGCCGGTAGCTATCTTAAATGCTAGCGGGTCGGTGTTCATATCCCGGGTCGTCGAGGATGTGTATCGTACCAACCAAAAACTAGATAGGACCCAGATAAGAGGCAATATCTTGGACTATCTGACCAATCAAACACCTCCTATATAAATAAATGGTTATAGTATTTTTAAATGGTAAAATAGGTGTATTCGTTAAGATATGGGCTATAAAAGCCCAATCATTAAATGATCCAACTGCGTAAACAAGCCATTTGCCACCTTGTCACTTCTGGTTAAATGGGCCCAGTCGAGTGGATTTTGACATATCGAACGAATTGAGCATTTAACAAAGTATTGTAGGTATAAATTAATATAAGTAATTTGTAGAATGAAAATTTGTTATTTGTCTGTAATTTTTCAATTTAAAAAAAAATTAATTTTGAATATCAACTTTTAAATTTGCGTGTTAATCATTAAATTTGGGATTTGGTATGATTTTACATTCAACATATATTAGTGATCGCGCATTAAAAAGATGTTGCATTAGTACTTATCAAAACTACATTGTTTTGGCTGAAATTGCAATAAATCTAAATGTTTTGCCGTGTTAAATTGAGAGGACAGAGAGAAAGAGAGGTGATTATTTGCAACGAGTAAGGGTAGAAGAAAAGTGAAGCATAATTGAATTCTTCGATGGCTACATCTTCATCGTTCAATTCATTCCACTAATATTAACCGGAACCTTTTTCGATCGCAAGAAAGCGTATTCCAAGTTAGGCAGCCAAATTACGAAAATTGGCCCGGCTCATGAATACGCTAGCCCTCTGCTCAACAAGTCAAGCCATAGGCATTGTTTTGTGGGCATGTCATGTGATTCCTCTATATGTTTTAAAATCCAGCCCGGCCCATGCCACACCTAACTGCCTATTTTAGATAATACTAACAAAGAAAAATTAATCTTGGACAGCAATGCATATGCATGAATAAGTCTTTTAAAGTATTTTCTTTGACAACAATGCATATACATGAACTCAAATGATTATTTATTATGTACATTTGTCCTATTTAATTGACATAGTTATAGTTTTAAACGTCCGATTACATTCAATTTTAACTCTCTTATACATAAAATTGGACCCAATAAGACAACCAAGAATTACAAAGCAAAATCCAAATATTACTATTTGGGCCTGCAGCCGGCCCTAAACGTTTTATTTAGATTCTCGGAAAAAGGAATAACACAAATGCTTAGACAAAATGTTGCCATGTCTGTAAAAGTGATAAGAATATGCATTAAAAAGGAATGTTAAAAATCATAAGTATTTCTTTGATGTGTAGGATTAACACTAAAAAGTAGAATTAATTAGTTTCCCTTTTTATTTGAATGAATAGGATATTATGATATCCGAATTAAATGCCTTGTTTAGGTAAGAGGCGCGAATTTGTTGAGTGTACTTAGGGATGTCAATGTAGCCCGCAACCCGTGGGCTGGCCCGAATAGCCCGCTAAATTTGTAGGGTTAGGGTCGGAAATTTTTAGCCCGATAAAAATAAAACCCGATAAGCCCGCACCCGATTAACCTGCAACCCGTTAGGGCCAGACCCGAAAACCCGATGGGCTGGCCCGATAACCCGGTAAAATTTATATTTTTCATTTTTTTACTCCTAATTCGACACTTCGTTGACTAATTTTATGACATAGATAACTAAAAAAAGATAACTTTCAATTTTATGGTAAATATATAAATTATATATTGAATTTTTATTAATATAATAATTGTTATATAAATTAATCTCACTAAAAGAATATTACAATTTTTAACATGTATTAAAATTTCACGAAATATCACAAATATTAGTATTTTATGATTGAGTTTAAGCATATATATTAAATTTATCATAATTAAATATTTTATATTTTATAAATATAACTAATTTTCATCATAATTTATTGGATTGTTCAAGCCTTAGCCTTATCGGTAGCAACCCGATTAACCCGCCGGGCTAGCCCGAAACCCGAGCTTTTAGGGTTAGGGCCGAACTTTTATAACCCGAAAGAAATCACAACCCGGCAAGCCTGCACCCGATTGACCCGCAACCCGAGTAGGGTTGGCCCGAAACTCGATGGGCCAGCCCGATTGACATCCCTAAGTGTACTACTTTATTTTTTCCTATTTTGGTCATTGTTATTAATTTTATTAAGTGCAATTTGTAGCCATCTTCGTGAAAAATTGTTTATATTAGACATTTGGGAATTTGGATATATCTAATGGACGCATTTTGAAAATTTATAATAATATACCAAAAATATTACTACATATTATAAATGGACGACTGTCTTGGCGAAAAGTGGTAAAATGAGAAAACTAATGTAGAATAAGTAAAAATATACCACAAAATAGATAAGCCTGTGTACAATATATGTGGTGATATTTTTTCATGAGATATATGCAATATTAATGGTCCAAAGACCTATTTTGTAGTTCACTCTTTAAAGTTTAAACGGAGTATATTTTTTTTTATCTAATTATATAGTTTTGTTTTTAGCAAAAACAATAAGGACAATAGTTTCTTTTATGTGTAATAGCACTTACTCTTTCTCTGATAACAGTCACCTATGCAATAGGAGTATTAATTATCTCAAGTTTACTAAGTGCTGCATTTATGAAATGGATCAAAAAGCCATGATATGAGTTTGGATAACATTAGAGTAGGTGTTAGTCTAATTTGGGTCCAATTCGGGTTGGGTTCAGGCTAACCCACCTGTGCATGGTGGACGCACCGCGCGCTCACTTCAATTTAATTGTTGTATTATGTCAATCAATTTTTGTATAAATGTATATAATAAATGTAATAAGAAAATAGTAGTGTACAAGATGTTGAATGTTTGAATTTTGGTACAAAAATATCGGATATTGTTTCATAATTATTCAATTTTAATCTGATTAAGTCAATATGCATCTACAAAATATCAACTTTGATATAATTTTAAGTTTTAGATAAATCCATCACGTCATGATTTTGAAAAGGAGTTCATGATTATTCAGCAATATAATCACCAGCAGGTGTCACGCCCTTATTATTTTAATTTTGTATCTGTTGACTTGATATCTTTTTATCAATTGTAGCTTAGTGAATTCGTGCTACTGCACTTTTGATATTGAATTATTTATTTTGAAGAATTGCAATAAGTTGATATTTTGTTGATTCTTCATTTTTCATTTCAGAATTTGTCAACCACTGCAGCTGACTGATTAATTAGATATATATGATACTAATATTAGCTTAATTTCAGGAACTTTTTGTCGACAAACACTATTTGAATGTGAAGTATAACTCCACATAATTAATAAATGTTATTTTCAATCATTGTTGTATTTTGTGGGACTGGAGTCTTCTTCAACACACTGTTTAGTCTAGTGTTGTCCTTATTTTAGACAATTTTAGGATGGTGATTTTGATTTTTGAGTATTAATTACTTACAGTTTTTTTTATCTAATTTTAGTATTAATTTCAGAATTAATTTAATAATTTAAAGTCGACCTCAAATTGCTATTGATGTGGTTGAAGAGGTCAGACATTCTGGTGAGAATAATAAATAGCAATTTGGAATTTTTGTGCATATGTCAATCAACTTTAACCAACAAAAAAAAGATTGGTCAAAGTGTTTTAGGCCAATAATATTTGCCCTCTTATTAAGGTCTCCAATGGTGCAATAAAAGCAGCAATTATATAGTGCAGGTTTTGACCATGAGTATTCCAAGACATAAAATATTCAAAATTTGAGTGCTTTGAAAATGTAATGAAATTTAGCTTTTTACTTTTTTCTGTATGGAAGAACACATTTTTTTCTTTAAAGAAAGCACTATTTATCAAAAAACAGGACAAAAAAAATGTGCTGTAAATAGTGTGAAATATCTTGAATATAACGTTCTCAGAGTGTGTGGGTCAAGCCACAAAACTTGGTCGGGCCACCAAAAAACTTGTTCACACTATAGTGGACAAGCCCAAGCCACCAAATATTAAATTTTTTAATTTTTTAAGGTATTTTGAGATAAATTAAAAAAAGTGGAGATTGGAATGGGATAAAAAAAAATAGGAAAAATGGGTAGATTTATAGAATTAAGAAAAAAAATCGAAAAAGATGGGAGCCGCGGCTCTCGGCTGCTGCAATAGGGGAGCGACCGGCATGGCTCTCTCCTGCCCCCCCCACCCCCCCAAGCCGCGGCTCCCCTATAATGGACGCTCTTAGATGCAAAACATACATTGGCTTGATCGCTTGAGCCATATTGAGGAGCCAAAAGTACAAGTCAAAATCCAATAGAAGTAAAACATCAACAATATAAAAATATCTGCAAACAAAAAAAAAACATAAAAACCAATCTAACAAAGATAGTAAGGAAACGATGGCTCGCCGTTTTTGTTGGTGATCTCGTCTTTTGGCTTGCTTGTTTGTAGCTCGCCGTTTTGTAGCTTGAGCATTTGTTTTTCATTAAAAAAGGAAATGAAAATGATGGCTTAAACAACCAAGACTCATCGCATCTAGCTGAGAGACTCAAAGCAAAATAGCAAAGCAACTAAAACAAGTAGCAAACCTGGGAAAGATATATAGACCTATCGAACTTAAGAAAACATAATTCACGTACGGTTCCTACTATAGACGGAAATAGTAAGTTGGTATTAGGAGCTTAGGAGCTTAAGCCCCTGCTAATATTTTTTTCTTATATTTTTTATTTTTAATGTCACATAAATTATCTAAAGAAATATTTTTAGTCCTAATCAAATTGATATCTAAAAAATTATAAAAATATATAGTTGAGTTACTATCAATTTTTTTTTTTTTTCGCGTCCATCATAATCTTTGGTGTCTGTTCATCTTCTAACATTGTTCCATTGGTCATCATTTGTTCGAGTGAGAAGGAAAAAGTTCGGGCTCAAGTACCTCTAAATTCTAATGCACGTGTATAGCCTCCCAAATAGGGACTCAAGCCCTAGTAGTACTTGTAGTAGTAGCAGCTCTATTCCAAACAATCTACCTAGATAGAAAATTCAATAATTAATATTGACAAAGAAATAATATTCTTAGAATGTCGCCTTAAATCATAATAATTTATACTCCTATATTTTATCAGTAAATAATATTGACGATGCAAATAGCTCGGGACGAATTGACTTGGAGCGAAAAATAATTATAAATAAGATTTAAAAGACTTGTGAAACTAGCAAAATTGACTTTCTAACCAAAAATTTAATGTTGAACTCGTCAATATTAATAGCTAAACCCATCGTGTATTTATTTGTGTGTATCTCTAACTAAAAATATAAAGTTTAATTTGATTACCGACACGATGGAACAAGAAATTAGGTTTTGAGTTGAGCCACCCCTAATTTTTGACTATTCTATTAATTTTATTTCCCATTTAATTATTAGTTCACACCCCACTATATATCTACTTGAAATTCAAATTCGCTTATAGTACGTACTGTTAATTAATTCAACTAGGTGGCTGTTGAATTGATCAATCAAAGTCAAAAATTTCTTACAAGAGGTAATAATTGATCTTTGTCTGACAAATTTTAAATTATGAGGGGCAAAACAATAGTCGATAGCAAATAAATAAATAAAAAGATAAAGAAGAAGAAGATGAAGTAAGATTGAATGGATAGTATTCACCTTATAATAATTGATCTCCCATCGCAATCACGTGTACAACCAGCTTAAATTATAATTCTAATCATTAAAATAATGATGATTTATAAATCTGAAGCCAGAATAATTAAACTAACCGATTCCTGGTTAAATAATTACCAACAAGCAAATGAAAGGCTAATCATGGGTTGAACAGTGTGCTGGTAGGTACACGATCCCATAAATATAAAATGTACCAAAAGAAAATAAAATAAAAACTATTTTAAATTGTGCCTTCAAATTATATAGATTTAGTAAAATTAACATTGTAATATTTAATTAGATATTAGACATACAATAGGGCGTGGAGATTGGGAAATTAAACAATAAAGTTCACATATACAAAAAGCAGTCTATTTAGAACTACTAGCATTTACTAGTATAATATATAAAAATAAATAATGCGAAAAAATTATTGGGCTTGAAGAGATATTTTTTCACATCAAATCAAATCAAATCAAATTTGTATTTTAAAACATTGGAAGGTAAACTATTCTCATCAGAGACTCGGAGTAAGCACTGAGTTCAACTGGGAGTTAAAGATTTTTTTCAAAAAAAGGACAAATTAAATTGAGCATGTGTACGTATATCTATTTAATGTGAAGTTGCACCATTAAAATTAAAATTATTATTATTATTATTATTATTATTATTATTATTATTATTTATAGTTGTGTATGTATGACAGTATGAGTAAATGTATAATTGGTTTTCTAAAATACAGTACTGCTACTTTTAGTTTAAAAAAGTTTATCATTAAATTTGAGTTTCTATATTAACTTAACGTTTAAATTTAACTCTAAACTCATGGCGAAAATATATAAAACAAAATAAAGATGAACATAATATAAATTGAATTATTGAGGCACTATTAAAACATTTTAAATGTTGAACTATTTTATATCCAAATAATAAGGGCGAGGCTTAATTAATTGGCAATTATAATGAGTCATGAATGATGATGCATGATACGATAATATTGTACTAGGACATTATCACATATATATGTGCTAATTAATTCCAACCACATTGTTATTATTATATAGTGGAGTTCACTCACAAATAGTGTTTGACAATTTTAAAAAAATCGAATCCATAAATATACACTATATATTTTATGTACTATAGTAAGGCCACTGCACAAAAATGTTACTATTACCAAATAAAAGATTATTCTGAAAAGCTTGCACTAAGTTAATCCTGCCCTTTCCACTTATGGCATTATAACCTTTTTCTTCAAAAAAAATCTCAATTTGATTTAATATAAACATTGGTCTAAATGGATAGAAACTATTTATGAGGTCTACATGTTTTTCATAATTATTTAGTCCACATCACTGATAAATTAATTCAACACGCAATATAATTATAGAATGTCCAAGCAAACAAATTGAAGCGTATATCATACTACTATAACATCAATAATTAAGTTTTAGTCCTGACAATGTTGCAATTTTATGAATAATTAATTTATCGTCAATTAATAACGCAGCCATGTATTTATCAATAGCCGGGGAAAATAATTATTTTCTGAAGTTATTTACCAGATAATTAGTTTCTGCATTTTATAAATCAAGCAATGATTTATTTTACTTTTATTGTCTTCGCCCATAATAATTGAGGGAACCATTTCTCTTCTTCGTTTATTGTCAACTACTACAATATTTCAATTGCATAAATATATTGTGCATCACTTTCTCCGCAAACTCTACAGAAATAATCATAAATGAACTGACAAATATTGCACTTCTATTTATCATTCTGACATTATAAATAATCTGACTAAGACGTGTTGCCTACTTATCCATTTTTCATTTATAAATAGTAGTAATTAAAAAGAGAAAAGAAATTGTATATACAAACATATCAAACTACTGATATGGTGGGAAAATGTCAATTTTCCCTAGGGCAATTATGTTTCACACACTATTTAGTCGGGCAAATAAAGATTAAAAAATACACATGACAAAAATGGATGAATATATACTTTTATTTTTGTACAAAAAATGGATATTTCTTAAGTTGAGATACAAATATATATATATATATAGGGGTGCGTTAGGCTCCTTTGCACCCTAAGTGTTCTATTTCCTTCTTAATCTCAGCCCTTGGATCAATGCATTATTAGAATGAAAATGTGCATTATTAAATGACATGTGGCATTAATCTAATCGTCAGATGACAAAATCGTGGGACTAGGATTAAGAAGGAAAAAGGACAAAAGATAGATTTGAATACATCCATATATATATATATGAGCAAACAAGATTGTGTAGTTTATTGTACTCATAAATAGTTAATTTTCTAAAATCATCATGTGATATTCAAATTTATCAATTCAATTGGTCGGTATTGTGAAGATCGAATTGTTATTATCTCTAATCTAATTGTATTAATTTTATATTTGTATAGAACCGTCTACTAATTAATTAATAAGTTGCGATTACTATGTATTAATATTACTAGAGTAGATAATAGAGTTTGACTTTTAAGGATGCACATATATGTAATAGACCAAAAACATTTAATAGATAGGTTCATTTCACTAATTTCTCTTGTTTTTAAGCAAGTAAAAATATTCTAACCAACTCTTGTTTTCTCTTGTTTTCTTCCAAAGAATACATCCATACATATATATATATATATATATATATATATATATATATATATATGAGCAAACAAGATTGTGTAGTTTATTGTACTCATAAATAGTTAATTTTCTAAAATCATCATGTGATATTCAAATTTATCAATTCAATTGGTCGGTATTGTGAAGATCGAATTGTTATTATCTCTAATCTAATTGTATTAATTTTATATTTGTATAGAACCGTCTACTAATTAATTAATAAGTTGCGATTACTATGTATTAATATTACTAGAGTAGATAATAGAGTTTGACTTTTAAGGATGCACATATATGTAATAGACCAAAAACATTTAATAGATAGGTTCATTTCACTAATTTCTCTTGTTTTTAAGCAAGTAAAAATATTCTAACCAACTCTTGTTTTCTTCCAAAGAATCTTATGTATGGTTGAAATTTACAATTACAATTATATTGTTGTATCCAGCAACCAATTAAAGTTTTCATTGGAGTCATATTCTATTACTCCTAGCTAACTTTGTCAGTGCTTACAATGAAATTTGAACAATTTTACTTGTGGTGAAATATTAGTACAACCATTATAAAGGTCATAGATTTGAACCTATCAAATCTGTATTGAGTTACTCGGTGGGTAAGGGGTATTTAATTTAATTTACTATAACTTAAATTAAATTAAAAGTTAATTAAATAACAAATATACACCACTTCTAAAAATTTAATTATGAAAATGGCAAATGGATATAATTGAATATTTATGATATCGTTATAGCCAGCTTGGACTTTGTATGAGACCTCTTTATTACTACATTCCAGAAAAGAAAAGAATAATATTCTATAAGACTTTTTAAATCAGTCCATACATTTTCTATTCTTAACAAATATTCTCAACAAAATAACATGGATATTAAATATTTCGAACAACTGCATTTAATTTTTCGATTACTACGTCCTTTTCCAGAGTAAATGAGCGCGTTGTATTTAATATTTATGGTCATGGATGACAATTTATACGTATAAAAATGAAAATCGATTATCGGGAAACTATAGAAAGTATGACCACAAGATTAAAAACAAATAATTCTCTACTGAAAATAAGTTTAATTTAAATTACTTAAATGGAGAACTTTTTGTTGATCATCTTTAAAATAATACTAATAACAACAACAACAACAATAATAATAATAATAATAATAATAATAATAATAATAATAATAATGGTTATGTCAATTAATTTCTTGTTAATTGTTAGTAGACTTTGTATTTAAAATAGTCAAATTTGAGGCAAATAAAAATAAATATGATTCCTTTAAGTCAAACATATTTATCTCTCTCCTTTCTTATCTCATTTTTTCTTATCAACATTATTTACTTATTTTAATTCGTCGGTGAGATTTTGAGTCATTTTTACGATGTAAATATCATTTCAACATTATTGTTTTATAGACCTCGAGTATGTTTTCGAATTTTTGGTAGGCATAGTTTGAATTTTCTAATTCAAACCATCCAACAAACAATCTTAATATCGAATTCAAACCAAATAAGAACTAATTGTTTAAGATTAGTTGATTCATTTTTTAGCCTTTTCAATTATATTTAACTTTTACAGTTGTTTAAAAACTCAAAAAGATTTCGTGTAAAAAAGATAAGATTTCGAAGATATCAATGGTAGAATTTTTTTCAAAATTCCACCAATAACGTATATTAAATTCCAACTTACAGATTTGATACAAAAACATACCACTTTATAAACATTTATATAACAACGATACGATCAGTGGTAGATCCAGGGGTTGACCCCGTCAATACGCGACTGATGTTCCCTTATGCAGACTTAAAAATTTCCATGTAGGCCTCCTCCGTTTGCCTCCAACGTCGTCCCAAAGATCAAACAATAGCTATGGACATACCATTGGATATAATATTAAAAAAAATTAAAAATCTCACCCAAACAATAATTTAATTAAGAGGAAAATGCAACATAATCCAAAATAATATCATTGCGTTGTTGAATCCATTGTTGAGTGATACACCTTGGTTTGATCTAAACCCTTGTCAATGGACTATACATTCTACTAGCACCGAAAAAGTAAAATAAAATCAAGTTTGGGTCTGCCTAACCCCTCACCCATATAATGTCTTGATTAAAAAAAATATCAGTGAGAGAAAATGAGATGTTTGATTTTGGTCCATGACAATAAAGTAGAAAATTTGACATGTAAATCTCATTTGAACATTATTGTTTTATAGACGTCGAATGTGTTTTCGAATCTTTGGTAGGCGTAATTTGAATTTTATAACTCAAACCATGCAAATAACAATTTTAAATTTATATGAAGAGATAAAATATAAGTGAAAAAATTGAAAATATATTAAATAGAAGGGTGAATAAAATAAGAGATAATGTTAACTTTTGTCCAATATTGAAAATATATTAAATAGAAGTGTGAATAAAATAAGAGATAATGTTAACTTTTGTCCAGAATGGAAATTATTCTATTATATTAAAAAATCCAAAATAAGAATACGACTCTATCATATTGGAACCGAATGATTATGAGAGCGAAATTGGTGGGCCATATTACAAAAATTAGAAATGATTGTTGACGGAACAAAATGACAAAAATAGATTATTAACCAAGGACACATGGAGTATTAAGTACTTCGTAGAAGATACGTCGGGCTATCTACTATAAAAGGAAATTATACGTTTATACTCATGTTATACATACGGCTAAAATATTACTCCCCGCACCATCAAATGATCTAGTTTGTTGTTTTTTTCAGAATGTCTCAGTACATATTTTATTTCACTTTTAGTATATTTTATAAATAAATTCATACTTATTATATTAACTTATTCTACACGTATTTTTATTATAGCATTAAAAAAAAGAGATTAACATGCCACAATTTTTTTCTACAACACTTCTTCACATTCCTTTAAATCTATATATTAAATCATTAACCGGATATCATAATGCCTCTATTATCTCCCACACCCTAAGTATGTTTTTGCTACAAATTCCATGTGATTAGTATAATTGTCTCCAACAAAACATGTGATTAATATAATTGTCTCCAACAAAAGTAGTTACTTAGGTAAGTGTATATAAACATGAAGAACATTTAACGTTATTAATGTCTGCCATTAAATTTCCACCAAATAATTCGTATAAAAACGGTTGTGAAATTGTTAATGATAGGCAATAATTATTAGGAGCTCGAGTATGATTACCTGATTTACTCTGATCTTTTAATGCAATTTCTGGTTGGCAAGTAAAAACTAGTAATTCTTACATAAAATAAATAAATTAAATTCCAAACCTTTGCTCATAAATCATAATTACTCCATGCGTGAGATAGCCTAATGATAGAGAGGTTAATGTCCGGTGATAAAGATTTTTGGTTCGAGATCTTCGTGGTATAGTCTCTAAATTTAAATTCATTTACTCATTTAATAAATAAATAAATGCTACCTCTGTCTCACATTAAATGTCACATTTAGTGTGGGCACGAGTTTTAAAAAATGTAAAGAAAAACAGGTTGAATAAGTTAGTGAATTATGAGTCTCACTTATATATATATATTAGTTTTATATAAAAAATGTGAGTAGAATTGGTTGGTTAAATGTAAAGTCTACTCATCATTCATGCTAAAAATGAAATATAACTCTTATTATGGGACGAACCGAAATGCCAAAATGTGATACTTATTTTATTGTGGAATGTAGTAGATAGTAAATCATAATTACTCCATTATCAGTCATTTCCAGACTTAGCTGGCAATCATTTGAAGTCTAAAAAAAGTTCAGTAATATCGTACCTGAAAATTTAATAAAATTCTATTTCAAACCGTATAATTTTAATTTAAATTTAATACAAGTTTTTTAGGTTATTTATATTTTTCAATTTCGTATGATTATCTGTGCACATAGTAAGATTACCTCAACAAAAATGTTATGTCCATACATAACTTAGCTGTGATATTTTGGTCTAATGTACATTAATTTTGTGGATTCGCCCCATAAGCTAATATTGTAAATAAAATCCTTTTTATGATTAATTCAAATTTAGTTAATTACTCTTATGTACCAACAATTTATCTTAAATAGACAAATCGACTTATCAATTGACATATCTTAAAAAGAATAATCGTACTCTCACTTTTTGCTTTTATTTAGTTTCATATTTAGTACTGTATTGTACTCCACTTCAATATATTAGCTCATGAATTGTTTGTACTAGAGCATTCGAAATTAAATAATAAAATAAAAGACCACTTAAATTTGATAAAATAAATTCCACAAACAATAGAAAGAATTCAATTTCATTAACCTAATTTGAAAAATGGGAAAAGACAACAATTAGAAAATTCCAAATAGCAGATCAGCACACCGCACCACCCTAATCCGACGCCGTTTCAAGCATTTAATTTTAAATGACCCGACCCGACCCGACCCGACCCGATAGAAGCTGTATCAGCCACCGCCGGAGATGGTTGCAAAGGTGAGGAGAGAGAAGGAAAAAGGGAGAGTTTTACTGCGCAGCAGAGTTAATTAGAGAGAGAATTAGTAAATACTGTTCTGCATTTTCTCCTCTGTCCAACTACAAACCCAAAAACAATTTGACTCTTCATAAAAAATTCCCCCTTTCTCTCTCCTCCGTCGTCGACGAAAGCAAAACTGAAATAGGAGAGAGAAAGTGAATATACTTTTGGTTGAGCTCTGAAGAGGGAATCAAATCACAATTTCTTCTATTTTTGTCCATCAGTAAAGGTAAGCGCTTGCCAACAAAGCTTATTTGCTTAGTATTTATTAATCATAGCTGTTTTCCTTTAATGCGCGCCAAGATGCATACGCGAACGATTCCTCACTTGCTTATGTATACCCGCATCGGCATAGCCCTAGCTCAATGAACCTTGAGCAGAAATGGTGGATCGCCTGAGCAGAGCAGTTTACATTTTTTCAGCTTTCTTTTTTCTGCTGTTTGGCTGCACACTAGAGCAGCAATTCCAGATTTCTAGGGCGGAGAGATTCGCTTTGCTTCAGTTGAGATCTTCATTAGGGTTGAGGTCGAGAGAGTGGCCGATTAAATCCGACCCTTGCACTGGTTGGGTCGGAATCCAATGCTTAAACGGCAGCGTTTCAGGAATCAACATCTCTGGCTTTAGGAGAACTAAGAGGGGGAGTCTAAACCCTCGATTTTCAGTTGATGCCCTTCGGAATTTGACCTTCTTGGCGTCGTTCAACGCCTCCAATTTCGCCCTCCCTGGCCCGATTCCCGAGTGGATGGGGCTGGGGGTTGCATCCCTCCGAGTGCTTGATCTTAGGTCTTGTTTCATCAATGGCTCAATTCCATCAACCCTTGGGAATTTGAGTAGCTTGGCTGAGCTGTATCTCTCTACCAATGATCTTACTGGTGCCCTTCCCTCGAGTTTAGGTCAGTTGGATGGCCTGTCTGTGCTTGATCTTTCGAGGAATGCACTTACCGGCTTGATTCCAGTACCTCTTGTTGATCTCCGGAACCTCACTGTGCTGGATATGTCGTTGAATCGCTTGTCTGGGGAGATTCCTCCTGGGATTGGGAGATTCTCAAGGATGAGGTATCTGAATCTATCAGGGAATATCTTGTCGTCTTCGATACCTCCACAGCTCGGTGATCTTTCTAGTTTGGTTGATCTTGATCTTGGATCCAACTCTTTGTCGGGTTCCCTGCCCCTGGATTTGAGAGGTTTGAGGAACTTGTCACGGTTGGTAGTTGGTGACAACTTGCTTTCGGGGCCGTTGCCTGATAATTTGTTTCCTTCTTTGACTCGACTAAAGTTTATCGTTTTGGGAAGGAATCAATTCAATGGCGGCGTTCCTGATCTGCTGTGGTCGTTACCCTCGTTGGAATTCCTTGATTTGTCTGCGAATAACTTTACGGGAATGCTGCCATTTAATGTCAGTGCGGGAGTTAATGCTAGTAGCGCTGTAGCTAACATCTCTCAGAATTCGTTTTATGGAAATATTACGCCTGTAGTTAGGAGATTTAGTTTTATTGACATGTCAGGGAATTTTTTCGAGGGTTCAGTTCCTATTTCTGCACATGGCAGCACGGCGCTTGGCATGAACTGCCTCCGAAACTCGAGTAATCAGAGGAGCAGAATGGAATGCGCCACATTCTATGCTGAAAGAAATTTGGTATTCGACAATTTTGGGGAGCCGAGCGCCCCTCCTTCACCTCCTCCAAAATCCGACAAGAAGGACCACAAAGCTCTCATTTTGGCTTCTGTGTTTGGAGGTGTTGGACTGATTGCGCTGGTGATATTTATAATTGTGCTGTGCTTTATATGCAAGCGCAAGACAGGGACGCCTAACCAGAGAGGTATTAGTGTGGGGCCAGTTCCAGCAGGTGGAAGCCCTCCTCCACCCGGCGCATCATTAAATTTTTCGAATCTTGGAGATGCATTTACTTACCAGCAGATTCTCCAAGCCACGGGTGAATTCAATGATGCTAATTTAATGAAGAATGGTCATTCAGGAGACCTTTACCGTGGGCTGCTTGAAGGTGGGATTCCTGTGGTGGTGAAAAGGGTAGATTTGGATTCGTCCGCCAAAAAGGAATCTTACATGTCGGAATTGGACCTTTTCAGCCGAATTTCCCATCCTAGAATCGTACCCCTCTTAGGGCATTGCTTGGAGAATGAGAACGAGAAGTTTCTTGTTTACAAACACATGCCAAATGGGGACCTGCCTAGCTCTTTATTCAAGAAAGCAGATACGGAAGATGGCTTACAGTCGCTGGATTGGATAACCAGACTCAAAATCGCGATTGGAGCTGCAGAGGGTCTCTGTTACCTACATCATGAATGTGTTCCGCCACTTGTTCACCGGTACTTTACAACTCATTCGTGTTTGCAACTTTGCGTACATCCCAACTGCATTATCATTCTTAGATATATGTTCATTTTAACAGTAAAATTTCAATGTTTGCGAGCAATGGTTGCTGATTAATGCGAATTAAATGAGTGATATAGCTATCTGCCAAACACACATCAAAGAGGATCATTTATTATCTTTTCTTGTATGCGCTCTTGGTGCCCGGTGTCGATAAAGTGAATCAGCACAGATGTGCTAACCAGAAAATAAGTCGTCTTTTTTTTAGAATAGGAACATGGTTGACACGTTTCATACCATATTTTTGTCACTAAGAATTTACCTTGTGAAATATATGCATCCACATAAATAACTGCATGCTTCCGACCTGGAAAAATGCATGGATTCGCTTTAGGCATTTATGGCAAATGTAGGTTTTATTTAGCATTTCATTCTGTCTCCGTATTTGATTGCTCGAATCTAGTTTAAGATGACACTCATTTATGTCAACCATTTATTGGCTTTTATCCTCAAATGGACATGAATTAACCTGAATGCCATAACCAATTGGAAAGTTGGTGAAATGTGTGTGTGTGTGTGTGAGAGAGAGAGAGAGAAGTGTTAATTCTGCTTTACTGATTCTGAATTAAATACGTATGCTTATCTTGGTGAGTTGTATATGTAACTCCATCGAACTTGTCCCTTATTCATCTTAGATTTCTTGATGGTTTAATGGTGTCTATGTGCTTGCCTGCAAGGTTTGAAAAAATTAATTTAACCATGTACACTCTCAGCTTAAACGAGTAGAAAAGGAAAATGAGCAAGGGAGGATATACAGTTTCCAAGACTACCTTTTCTTAGCAAAATAATCTTTTTAGTTACTGTTATACTTATTTGTTGATGAATGTGAATAGCACTACTGCCGATTCTGAGAAATTTTGCAAGCTTAATTTGTTGATGGGTGTGAATATTGCTAATGCCAATTCTATGAAAATGTGCACTACATCTCTCTCCGAAATGATCTAATTTATAACTGCTGTATTCTTTTTTAAGGGATGTCCAAGCCAGTAGCATCCTTCTTGATGATAAATTCGAAGTACGACTCGGAAGTTTAAGCGAGGTTTGTGCTCAAGAAGGTGAAATTCATCAGAATCGGATCACGAGGTTGCTGCGCTTGCCACAGTGAGTAGTTACTCTTTGCTGATTCATTTTTTAGTATAGTAAATTTAATGATCCTCACCCTTTTTTATACCATTTCACATATCATTTATCATTATTATTATCATCTTAAATGTCTATAATAGGTTTGGCTCATATTGTAATCAAAAGTTAGAATTATTATCCGAAAAAGAAAAGATTGATAATGGTGTATTTGAAATATTGTTTATGTTGTTATATTGTGCTGATCTTTTAATTCCTTTTATGCAGGACGACGGATTCAGGTGCTTCAGGTATACCTAATTTCTGTTTTATTTATTTCTTCGTTCTTTTTCTTACTTAGTATATCTGTGTGTTTGTATGCTACCCTCCTATGCTACATGAGTTTTGCAAACTTTAAGAACATTTTAAATGTGGTCCTTGCCGATGTTTTGGTTTTTGCTGCTGGGATTTTAGTTTACTTCTTGTTCAACGGCTAAATTCATAGTTGGTTACGATTCAGAACCTCCGGTCAGGGTAAACCTTTCTACAAAGACCTCTAGTGATATTTTTTCATTAGACACTGAAAATAATTTTGTAGTTCACTCTTTAAACGATAACTTTTATCTAATGATGTTAGTTATTTTTTGATAACTACTTTCCACATAATCATTTATATTAATGATAGTTGTTTCTTTTATGACAGTTAGTACTTTTTTATGACAACAATCACATATGGTAACTTTTATTTGTTTAAAGTATAACTCTTATTTATTAGAAGTGTTGCTTTTATGAAATGGATCATGATTTTAAGCCAGGAGTTGAGTTTGGATAAAATTGAGTCTGTGTGCGTCAAATTTGGTTCGGATTTGGGTAGGGTACAGGCTAACCCGACCTATGTGCATGGTTTGTGCACTTACTTGAGTTTTTGGACTATGTCAATCAGTGTATTTATATATAATGAATGTAATAAGGAAATAGTATACGAGATGTTGAACGTTTCATCACCGGTAGAGGAAATGTAAACATGTTTCTAGTAAATTTGAATCTCAATTTGATAAACACCTTAATATGTTTCTACTTTATATCATCTGAATCTCTTGTGCAAAAATTGCCAGGTACGCCCAACGCGATATGCGCGTATGATGTATACTGCTTTGGGAAGGTTCTGCTCGAGCTTGTCACTGGTAAACTTGGCATCAGCTCATCCTCCGACGCAGCCATGAAGGACTGGTTGGAAATGACGCTGCCTTACATCAGTATATACGACAAGGAGCTCGTCACGAACATCCTGGACCCGTCGCTAATCATAGACGAGGATCTACTTGAGGAGGTCTGGGCGATGGCGATTGTCGCAAGATCGTGCCTAAACCCGAAGCCCACAAGACGGCCGCTGATGCGGTACATCTTAAAAGCCCTGGAAAACCCTCTCAAGGTAGTGAGGGAAGACAACAGCGGCTCTGAGAGGCTGAGGACGACCTCGTCGAGAGGGTCATGGAACGCCGCCGTGTTCGGAAGCTGGCGGCAGAGCTCAATTGACGTGGCGAACGTACCAGCCAGTCAGAAGATGGAGGGCCCGAGCAGCTTCAAGCAGTCGGGGACGACGGGGTCGCAAGGGAGCGGCCCGCACGGAGATGCCAACGGCAACGGGCACTCTTCGTCGGCTAGGAGGCACTCGAGGGAGATATTCCCGGAGCCTCTAGACGAAGAGGAGGGGATGAGGGAGTAGGGCCGGAGGAGGCAACAATGTTGTTTATTCTTTGGAAATAACGTGGTGATGGTGTTGCCCCAGTACATTCTCATTCTCCTCTGGGTTGGGGTGGCATTGGTAAACCCACCATTTTTTTGTTGCTTAGTTTGGCTTGTTTCTTGGTAGAGAAAAAACCACATATTTTTTGTGTTAGTTTATTTAAGTTACATCTCTCTTTCTAGAAGTTGAAGGAGAACTACAATTTTTTGCACTCTATAAATCCGAGTTTGGAGTCGAGATTTATTGTGATTGTGTTATTTCTTATGTGAATGTGTTAGGGGATGATGGCTGTTTTCTTGTGTGAGACTGAGATTCAGATTTAAAGCATAGTGTTGTATCCGTGATACGACAGAATGGAACGAGGGGATGAAATGGTGCAAGGTGTGTGCAGTATGTGTGTGTGTTTGTGCATTTGTGTGTATGTGCATTGATTGCAGTATGAGAGTGTGTTTTGTGTGTATTTGTGCATTGTATGTGCAAATATTGATAAACACGGATTTTTGCATGTTTTATTAAGATCTAGATTCGGCCTGTTTTGAATTTCAATCATGCATATTATATCCGTTATTATATACAGTATATTTTTATATTTTAGTATTTTGACGTGTTTGTTGAGAAAGTATAGAAAAAGACTTTAAAAATAGGTACTACTACAAAATAGTAAAAACTAATGTTCGGTGCCGCCGTCTTAGTTAGAGCCAATATTTCTAGTAATATTAAAGTTTAATTAGTCATTAATGCATGCCATTCTCTTCGTATTTGAAAGAGTTTTGCGTGAATATCTTGAATGCCTCAATGAGAATTCTATACAGAAAGTTATGACCTTTCTACGAACATTGCGCAAAGCAATCAAAAGTTGACAAAAATTAGACGGAAATTCAAGGAAATGAAAGAAATTATTGTCTCCAAACTCTTTTATTTCTTGTAGGATTCAATTCCTAATTTCCTACAGCATCTAAAATTTTTTCAAGCCTATATATACCCCATAACATAATTGGTTTTACTTTAAAAATCATAAACTTTTCCCGAATTCCGATTTTACCACCAACTTTAATATTTGTTTTTAAAACCACGAACTTTCAATTCGTGTGCTTCTTCCCACGGCGGGTCAAAGGTGAACCCCGCTGATCTATTTGTCATTTTTAATCCCATTTGGCAGTAAAATCATAAAGGGAGTCCTATTTGGCAATGCCAACTATTTTGTCATATTCTCATTTCCCACACTTTTTTTTCCATTATTCCCATTTGACACCCTCCTTCCTCAAACTCAATCATCCCCCCCTCAACTACTTTGACTCGAACGCCTCAGCCGCATAGTCAGCGGCGCCATCTACAAAACTAGCAACCAGACCGAAAGAGAACAAAGAGATAGAGCATAACGGAGGCGGGAGCATCTCCGGCGGGTTAGTCGTGAGCACTAGCAACCATTTGAACAGGAGCTAGAACGGAGGCTAGTCGTGAGCATCTCCGGTAAGGTTGAAAACGGAGGCGGTTGCATCTGTTCAAGCTGCCTTGAATTCGGCGGAGGCGGCAGCCCTGCTCGGCTGAGAGAGAGAATTGCGGCAGAGATGGGAAAGAGTTTTGGCCGGTAGAAGCGTGAATGCGTTTGATCGAAATTTGCAAATTGAGGAGCTCGAGAATTTGCAAAAATTGGTTGAAGATTATTTTTCAAAATTTGCAGATTGGGGATCTCGAAAATTGCAAATTGCATCTCCATAAATTCTTTTGAAGATTATTTATTTAATTTTAAGTTTTAATTCAGAAAATAACACCATTACACAGTCATATTTCCGATTGTCCACATTGGACAATTTTGCGCCTGAGATTTGGTATTCGGGTCAAGTTGGTAAATAGCAAACGGATCGAAAGTTTGTGGTTTTAAAAACAAATTTTAAAGTTGGTGGGAAAAACCGGAATTCGGGAAAAGTTTATGGTTTTTAAGGTCAAAAACCCTTACATAATTCATAGTACTATATCCATCTCAAAGCCTCCAAACATTCTCTCTCTCTATAACTTCTTCCATTCCATATTTCACACCTAATTTCTCTATTTTTCGTAGGAGTGGAATTCTGCAGATCCATGCAAGAGAAGACTGAAGGGGGAAGTGGGAATGTAAGTATTGCTCGAAAGTAGAGGAAGTAAGTTAGTTCAGAATAAGTTTCATTTGATAATTATAGGGAGTATAAGATAAGAACAAAAATAAAAGATGATACAAAAATATGAATAAAAAATAGAAGTGTGGAAATGTAATACGTAATTTATTTTCTTCAAAATAAGTTTCATTTGTTACATTTGTTAATTAACCAAAAACACAAGGTCCTACCGAGATTTGAACTCGGGTTACTGGATTCAGAGTCCAATGTCCAAACCACTAGACCATAGGACCAATTTGTTGTAGCCACATATTTAGGTTTAAAGTATATTAGTTGTTACTAGTACTATTTAATTTGATCAACAACATATTCCTCAGTTACACTAATTTGTTGCTTATTTCGTATTTCATTGCAATAATTTTCTGAAATCTGGGTATCGTCATTTTTGAAGCCGATATTTATTTTTTAAAATAAATTGACATTTTGCAGAAGATAATAATAATAAAAAATATAGTAGGAGTATTACTAGAAAACACATCCTCACACTAATATAATTTGTTCCTCACTAGGTAGTACCGTAGTAGTACTAGTTAAAATATGATTTTATATTTTTAATCCCAACAAAGGTACAATCGAAATAACAGTTTGAATCCCGCTCTATCCACTGCCAAAATGCTGGCGTCGCACCACCACCTCTCCGCCCTCCTCCACCTCCAAAACCCCCGCAACTCCCTCCCTCCACCCTCCACCTCCAAGCGCCACCTCATCCTCCCCATCTCCTCCTCCTCCCGCCTCGAATCCCCAGAAAACGACCCCCCATCCACCACCGAAACTCACTCTCTCCGCACCCACAACGCCCGCTCCGCCGCCCTCCTCCTCCGCCACCTCTCCCCCCACATCCCCTACGAACAAAATCAAGAACCCCACCTCCCGCTTCTCCAGCAAGACAAGGAGAAATTGCTCGAGATTTCGCTGCAAACCAAGAGGACCCCTCAATTTCCCGGTTCAATCTACTCCAACCCTTCTTCCCAGCTCGTGAATAGCGTTTTGAGAAACGGCTCCGGTAGTAATGCCAATGAGGTGGATGATGAAATGCTCGTGAGAGCGCTCCAGATTAGGAGGAAAGTGACTGCCCAGGCTTTCAAAGAGGCGATGAAAAAGGGCAAATTTGGGATCACTTATTGCCACAATTTGGTTTCCACCATACCTGAATTCATCGACTATGTGATGATTAAGGCGGTTTCGATGAAGGAGCTGCCTCAATTTTCGCAGGCTTCGTATAATTTTCGTGTAGAGTGTTTCATTCGAGAATGTGGAGTTGTGCCACTTATACGGTAGAAACACTCTTGAAACAACTTATATTATTCATGCTTGAACTAAAAAAGTTAGCTTTTTTTATTTGGTCTACTTAATGTGTTATGAAAAATTAGCTAAATAATTTAATGCATACTCATTCAACTACGTCGTTTGGGCATCCACCTCGGTTTTAATTTGGAGGCAAGTGACAACCGTGAACAACTGAAAGTTCGTGTATCTTGAAAGAATAATTTTTAGTTCATGTGCAAAATAAATGGTGAAAATTCATGTATTTAGGTGCATGTTTTAACTTGTTTACCATCTTGATTTAGTGTAGTTAGTGTGTCAGAGTAGTAAGCTAAATGATTTGGTGCACGTTTTAACTTGTTTACCATCTCGAAAGAATTGGTGTTGTATAATGGATGCCTCATTCAAGAGAATGACTTAGTTTCAAACTCCAAATTTCGTGTAGGTGGTTGAAGCATAATTCTCTATCATACCCTCAAATAGGGAAGCTTATAGTTGCATCAAAAGGGGATCTTGATCACATAAGGCGTCTGGCAGAATGGCTGAAGACGATCCATGTGAATGGGAGGTATATAGGAGTCACATTGACACGGGCTGGTGGGAACGTGTTGGAACGCAGCATGGAGGAGTTTGACGAACTTGTGAATTATTTGGAGGATAACGGAGTGAGGAAGGACTGGATGGGGTATGTGGTTAGCAGGTGTCCTGAGATACTGGCTTTTAGCATGGACGAGCTTAGGTCACGCGCTGAGTTCTATCTGAATATGGGGATGAATAAGAATGATTTCGGTACCATGCTTTATGACTGCCCAAAGGTGATCGGATACTTCTCTATGGAGGAGATGAATCAGAAGGTACTTACTAACTACCTGATTTCTTTTGCATTACGAGGCAATTATATATTGTTTGCTATTAACCTTGCACTAGTTGTTTATGCATTATGAGAAATTTATTCGGCGATGCCTTGTTTCGATTGATTTGGTGTTGGAAGTGTAAAGAACATCAAATTTGGGTCAAAAAGGGATGAAAATGATTTTTGGTATACTCTTTGAGTGATCAAGGTTGAGCGGTCTCTGTGTAGGAGATGAAGCTGAAGGTACTAACTAGTCAGTTTTTTTTGCAATATGCTAGTACTAAACTTGCAGTACTTGTTTATACATTTACGAGGATTAGTCTGGATAGATAAAAGTAGTATAGATTGACCCGTTGATTACTAAGATGGATTAGAAACTTGGGATATCCTAAGGTTCTTCATTATTTCAAAAATTTGAGATAACGTACTTGATTCATATCCTCTTGAAAGGGCTAGGAGTAGAGGAATCCTTGTGATGAGGATAAAAATAATCGACAACGTATGTTATCAGTCATGAACAGTTAATGCCCTTGTATGAGAAATTTAATCAGTAATGTGTTGTATAGACTCTTGTTTTGGTGGTGAGTGAATCGGATTAACACTGAGCTTTTCATGTTCAAGAATCTCTTTGTATATTAGCAACTTACAAACTGAGTTTGTACATTCAATTTACAGGCAGCATATCTGAAGGAGTTTGGCCTCAGTGATGAAGATTTGGGAAGATTATTAGCTCACAAACCACAGCTGATGGCTTGTAGCATCGAGGATAGATGGAAGCCTCTCGTTAAGTATTTTTATTACCTCGGAATTTCAAAAGATGGCATGAGAAGAATCCTCACGTTCAAGCCAATCATATTTTGCATTGATTTGGAGAGCACCATTGCACCAAAGGTATGCCTCTTGTTGCATAACCTTCACTACGTTAGCAATGTACGATCTTCAAATGCCGGACCTGTCAAGAGTTGTCACGAGCGTATTGAACTCGTTTAGTATGGTTGCTGTCGCCTTTAGACATTGTTGCTGAAGAAGATTCTATGGTACTGCGACTAATTTCAATTAGGTTTCGTTTTTTAGGTTCAATTCTTACTGGATATAGGCGTTCAGCAAGATGCGATTGGGAGTATGCTTACCAGATTTCCCTCTCTCATGACATATAGTCTCTACAAGAAGATACGACCAGTGGTATGTACACAAGCCTACATTCGTATACTTATTTTACATGAATAAACATGGGCAGATGGCGCTGGATCCTTGTGGCAGGTGATCTTCCTCTTGACAAGGGCAGGGGTTTCTCAACGTAACATTGGGAAAGTAGTAGCCCTAGGGCCGGAGCTCATAGGGTGCAGTATTGTGCATAAGCTAGATCACAATGTCAAGTACTTCTTGTCTCTTGGCATAAGGCTACCTGTTTTGGGGGAGATGATCACGGATTTCCCCATGCTTCTTCGCTACAACATTGACGTCCTTCGCCCCAAGTACCAGTACTTGAGAAGGACTATGATACGACCTTTGAAGGATCTCATTGAGTTTCCAAGGTATGCTTATGCATCATCACACACACACACACACACACATTAGCACTGAGGATAAGTTTCAGTGGTTAGTTGCTGATTATTGAGGGCACACCAGGTTTTTCAGCTATTCACTTGAAGAGCGAATAATCCCTAGGCACAGGATCATGGTGGAGAATCGGGTTAATTTCAAGCTTCGGTACATGTTGGGGGGCTCGGATGAAGAATTTCACACGAGAGTGAGGGAGGCAGTAGAGAGACGAAAGCGATTTGAATCTGGTATTGTTATAGGTGAAGAACTAGCATCAGATTCTGAAAAAGATGATCAACCAGATATGATGTCTGTTTCTCAAGTATCAGATGACTTGGAAAATCATTCAGAGCATTAGCAAAAAGAGAATTCTTCATTTGTATTTGTACATTGTGGTTATTAGTTCAATAGCAGCATCATGTACATACACAACCAGATCTTCCTTGTACATAAGATTATAAATGGAAATATGTTTACCAAATATTTCCCTTTATATAGCAGCAGCACCATGAAATAATTATGGAAACCTAATAAAATGAAAAAAATGCACTACCAACACAATAAATCTCACTATTGCAAAGTGTGTTATTTCAACTGAGACAATATCACACCCTATTAAGCATATCAGTCAAGTTCTGCTGTCATTGACAACATTTTACATCTAAACAATCAAAAATCGAAACTTGCTTAAGCTTTCAAAATGTTAGCAGCCTATTTCCGCCAAAGAAGACGAAGCTTGCCTGCATTACCATGGTGAACACAACCTGAGCTAAGCTGCCGTGTTCGTCGCAGCATCAATGTCGCTCATCTTTGCATAAACTGGATGCAGCTCATGGCCTTCCTTCGGCTCAACATGAATCCACTTGCGCCCAGTAAGCTTGTTGCGCTCAAACTTCACGCAACCTTCCTTCAAGGCGTAGAGGGTGTGATCTCTACCCATGCCAACGTAGTTTCCTGGATGGAAACGTGTACCCCTTTGACGAACAATGATGTTCCCGGGTATCACTCTCTGCATATCAACAGAAAGGGAAATTCATCAAGTTTCAAGTGCAAGAGTTGAGATCAAGTCTCCACCCTTATAATGCTCTCACCTCTCCACCAAACTTTTTGACCCCGAGATTCTTGGGCAACGAGTCACGGCCATTTTTAGTGGATCCTGCCGTTTTCTTGCTAGCCCATCGCCTCAGCACCAGACTCAATCCCTCTCCAGACACCAAAATGTGTAAATTTATGTTCCAAGACAAAATTCCAAAATCATATTGTACTATTTTTGCATAAAAAGGGATAAAGTTAATACCAGTGGCGGAGTTGTAAACAGGAGTGCTGGAGATCAGATCCCTGATGCTTAATCTTCTGTATAGTGATGCAACAGAATTCATGGTGTCTGATTCAGGATAAGATGGTGATCAATGTCAATAATTCTGAATTTGAAAATGTCTCCCCAATTAGCAGTAACAAAATCAGATAGCTGAAATCGAAATACAAAGCGTATAAAGCTGAGGTGACCTAAAAATCACGTTGCTAGAATTCACATTTATGCAGAAAGATGACATAAATTGGAGGCGAGGAATAGGATGCCAGTCTCCAAATCCATACTTCTCATAAACTCCAATGTTAAAAAGAGGGTTACAATTTGTTTTTGGAATACACATTTCATCAAACACCTTATAGGAAAGCACAGAACAAACAGTGGCGAATTTTCCTAAAGGGTTACCGGGAAAAGGCATAACCGCCCCCTCCGAAAAAAAAAATTGAAGAGGAAGAAAACCTGTGATGAAATGAGTGGCGGTGTAGAACCTTCCAAGATGAGATGGCGATTTGAATAGACGACGCCGGCGGATATGGAGATTGGGGATCGTTGGGAAATGACCATATTGGGCTTATTTGGGGAAAGATATATTGGGTTTAATAAATTGATCATTTGTTGGGCTAAAAAATCAATACAAGGGCCCACATCTATAAATATATAAAAAGAAAGTTTTGAGAATAACTTACATTAAAGCCATTGATAATATAAATAAAAATTCTAATATACTTACTATATTAAATTTAAATATTGTGTAACCTAAATGAAATATAAATACTATGACTCTTCTTTTTTCATGATTAATAATCTACTAATGACATTCATTATCACTTACTCACTAACCTACTAATTTTGGGATTTATATAGTCGTCAAATTATGAATAGATCAATTTAAATATGTATGTGGATGTACAAGTCAACCATCTTGAAGATTATGGCTGGGCTTCTTGCTCCAGACAAGGTAATCTTGATTCTTCCAAGTTTGTTCCTTTCATTTGGTATTATGTTGTACTTTATACTGATATTATTATTATTGATAGAAGCTAATTTAGACTGAGATTCGTCTTCTTGTGGTCTCTCATTAATTATGAACAACTAGGGTGAGGTATTGATTCGCGAGAAAGACGACACGGGTTGATCAGTGATGAGGAACTATCTGGCCTAAGAATTGGCTTGGTGAGATAACATTGTTTGCATCTCCTCAATTATTTCAGTGATTCTAATCTAGACAGTTCTTGAATCTACTGCCCAATGTAACAGGTTTTTCAAAGTGCAGCACTTTTTGATTCTCTCACTGTTCGTGAAAATATCGGGTTTCTGTTGTAAGATATTTGTCTTTATAGTTAGTTTTTGCTTCATTGTTATCAACTGTATTTCATGTTTAAGTTATTGGTACAATGAATTGCTATTGTATAAATTTGTGATTTTAGAACTTGAAATAATAATATTGTTTCTCATTCGGTATATGTGTTATTTTTTTCTCTGTCTGATTTTATATTTTTTAATAATTATTTTTTATTCTATATATTTACGATTTCAGATTTCATACAATGATATTTTTATGAATTTGTAAAATCATTTTACAGTATAAAATAAGTTTAAATAAATAAAAAAATGGGTCTTGCATTCGCACGAGGGTGATACTAGTATTTTATAAAGTATAAGCAATTATAAAATTGGAGACGCACTTTTCTTACATAATATTACGTTAAAATAGAATATGGAATGTCCAATTTTTTTTTTCTAATTATACTTTACTAGGACAATTGTATATACTATATTTTTGAAAATTATACTATACTATAGATTTTATTTAAAAATGAATAGTAATACCTCAAATTATACATTTAATCCAATTGTACTAAACATATTACTTGTTCATATCTTTTATTAATATCTTTATTATATACTTTTGGAAAAAAAAATAAGTATATAATTTGGCCTTTGATATTCATAGTATAATTTTATGACATCAAGAAAAGTTTATTCTTCAATTATTTATAATAAAAAATTTTAAAAATATTTTTAAGATATGAGTACTCATAGAAATTAATTTCATGGTATGATACTTGAATATTAATATACTCCCTACACCCAATAAATATGAAATATTTGAATTTAGGAATTTTACATAGTGATTTTATTTTTTTGAATTAATGAATAGAGAGTACAGTAAGAGAGATGAAAATATAGAGAGACGTTTGCATTTTAGAAAACATTTCATTTTTAGTTGGAAGGGAAAATATTATTTTATTATTAAAATATTATACTTAACTTTTATATATTACTAATAAATTCTGCACCCTCCGTTTCAAAATGCTGGATCTGCCACTGGTTTTGGTGCAGCATATAGTATAATTTTACAAAACTAATAGCTAGAAGAGCTCTTCAATATGCTACTTTTTCTATCGTAAAATGTAATCCCTCTGTCCCACAAAAGATGTCATACTTGTGGGACGACACGAGATTTTAGGAGGTTTTATTTTGTGTGTTAAATGGAGAGAGAAAATATTATTTTTATATTCATGTGAGAGAGAATTTTTTCCAAAAATGAAAATGTGACATCTTTTGTGGAACAAACTAAAAAGGAAAGTGTGACATTTTTTATGGGACGGAGAGAGTACTTGTATCGTCGTTTTTTAGCATGTCTTGATTTTGACCAACTTAATTACTTAACCAAGTTGTGATTTCCAAGTTTTTGAATAGCTTCAAATCGAGACTCGCTACACTTGGTTTGAAACAGCTACAAATCAAGATGCGCCATTAACCCTAATATTCAAATTGATCTGTGTACCTATTACTTGCAAAATATGAACCAATAATTTTAAATAACACACATAAATAACTAATTAAAATAAATATACTTAAAAGAATTTGTTGGTTACAGAAATAAATTCCACATAAGCAACGCCTTTAATGATAAAAAAAAAATCTAATCTGGGTAAGATACATCATCCATAGAAATTACAAAATCAACAGCAATATTTTGAACACCGCATTTCATGAAAAAGAAGTGTTCTAATCTGGCAGTGAGTGTCTTTCAATTAAGTCCAAGGCGACATATCGGGTTTCTTTTAGTGAGAGAGAGATCCACCTGCAAAATCAAATCATGCAAACAAGGATGTAAGAGCTTCAACCTTAAAAGGCTTTGTTTATTTGATTGATTCTAAAAATTAATCACGTTGAGTACTTGTAACTTTAGGATATCATCACTAAGGGATCTCATGAATGAAGTAATACGGACTGATATATTAATTTCAGTCCAAATCCAACGCCTTATTTATCCTGATAGTAAGCGTTACAATGAAGCACAACATTTTACCTTGTGGCCGAAGAGATCTCTGATGTTGTCAATTCCGTACAGGATCATCGTTGGCCTGGCAAGTAAGGAAAGATGAAAATTAAGAAAACAAAGCAATAGTCAATAAGAAGTAGGTATCTGAGTCATGGCAAAGCCGCAAGAAGATGATAGGAACAAAGGTCTTGTCTAGTTAATAGTGTTCCAGAGTAAACAGGTGGATATGAGCACACATACCTCTCGAGTGAAAGACCCCATGCGATCACCTGCACATCTTCAGGAAGTCCCATTGGCCGCAACATTTCTGGTCTAAACATCCCAGAGTTGCCAATTTCAACCCATTTCTTCAGACCTTCGTGATAACTGGCAGAAAAACTTTTATTAGCTTGCATTTATTTAATGGTAAAGCCACAGCAGTGATAGAGGGCCTTTTCTAATCATCACCTGAAGATTTCCATGCTTGGTTCAGTATAAGGATTGTAGGCAGGTTTGAACTTAAGCTTAGACATCCCTGAAATTGATAACATGGAATACTTCCTTTTAACAATATGTACATTTTGTGATTTACTATCAACAAAAAGCTAGTATATTTACCAATCCGAGAGAAGAAGTCTTCAAGAACTCCCCTCAAGTGTCCAAGAGAAAGCCCACGGTCGCAAATTAAGCCTAACAACAGGATGTTAGTTTTGTGGAAGCAGAGCAGCATTTACATATAAATTGTAGGCAATGAAAAGCAATAATTAGTATAGCACTTATTTCACTGGTGCAATTCAGGGCACAACAGAAAAGGCAGTGCAAACCAGATTTAAATTGTTGCCATACAAACTATGGCGATTCAATTTCCTAGTAAAACAAAAATGCAAGGGCTCACAGTAATTACGCCAGCAGAGACAGAAGTATCTAACTTCCAACTTTGACATGCCTTACATGGTACAGAGTTTACAAGAATCATATACGCATGATGGTGAATGGCCAACTAAGCTATCAAACATTTGCAAGCCAAAACACAGCATATGGAGGTTGCGTTGTGTGTCAATACGATATTAGCACCATAATGCAAAGCTTGATTAATAGAATAGGGTGTGACTGTTTAAACATGGAATTGAACATATCCAGAAATGTAACCTTCTATCTGGTGGAATTCAGCAAGATGAGTTCGATCTACAGCTTCATTTCTGAAAACACGGTCAATAGAATAATATCTTTTTGGAGTAAAAGGTCCCTGCAAAATATATAATTTCAAATTAAACTTCATGCAACCAAAGTAACTGAGGCAAAAGTAGCCTACCATGCAAAATATATGATCTCGAGTTAATTTCATGCAAACAAAGTATTAATAAGGAAAAAGTATCCTACCATGCCATATAAATCCAAAATTAAGACAAAAAGAACTGCAATAAACCAAAAACTTAACCAAGACTCGTGTATATAGCAAAAAAAGAAAAGAGAAGTTCACTTATTTACTTGAGGATTTGTAATTTGGTAGCATATTGTGTATGTGGACTGAATGTCAGATTTAATTATATCTCATGTATATTTTAAATGTATTACTGGGAAGGGTGTGGACAATTCATATCTCACCTCTTTAGGTGGGGGGGATATCACTCAATTAGTCACCCAAATTCAAAAACAAAAACAAATGGCCACTCATCTTGGACAACGTTTCCATGTAAAATCAAGAGAAGTAAACAATAGACACAATAGAAGCATTTCTTACAATCCACCCTTATCCAATTATGTAAAGAATGGAAAAGACAACTAGGATACAAGGCTAACAAAAGCTAACCTGGGCAAGTGCATACAGCATCCTGGTGGAAACAGCAGTTGTGTGAGTCCGCAGAAGATTCTTGTTTGCCTCCTCTCTCTTCCAATCATACCCATACCTAGAGCAAAAAGAAAGTAGGTTACTTGCCTTAGGGTTGGGGTTGAACTAACTACCTCTTTATTCGACAAATTGCCTACCCACGGGACCCATAGCCACCAGATTCATGAACTGTTTTAACTCGCTCTACATATTCTTCAGGAAGAATATTTGTGGTTGAAGGCACTGCACACATCAATGACAATAAGAAAACTGAATGCAAAAACCCACCAAGAATAAAGATCTAAAATGGGATTACAATCACCTTTCAGAAAGAATGTATCATGTGAATCACGAGCCGGATGTTGTTGAGGCTGGAAAAGTGCGTCAAAGTTCCAGAAGCTGCAAATCCAACAAACAACTCTCAGTGTTGATAGCAGCTATTCCATTAGTTATTGACTTTGCTAACAACTTATTGCTCAATTAAAGAGGACAAGAACAATCAGTACGAAGAAAGGAATCAGAAGGCTTTATTTCCAAATTCATGAAAAGTGAAATCCTTCTCCTATACACTATTATTCTATTTCCTTTTTTTGATGCAATCGTTGACTGTATCAGTTTATATCACCATCAAATGATGATAAGATCACTGATTGTATAAACTCTCTATTTACATAGAGCCAGCATTTAAAAAACATCTTATCTGGTACAACTGATGGAACTCTTCTGGTGGTCATATGTATCTTATTTATAACTACTAAACGAACAGATAGGCTAGAAGCAAGGATAATTATGCCTTCAGAAATTTTATTATATGTACCATACGCAACGTACTTATATATCTACTAAGAGAACAGATAAGCTAGAAGCAAGGACAACTCCAACTTCAGATATATATTATTATAAGAACGAAGTTTCATACCTGCTCTCCACATAATTGTTTGTTGGCATCTCTTCAAATCTGCAAGCCGTAAATGAAGAATCAGCAATTATTGGCACATTAAGTGATTATATATTAAAATCAGCCTCCTTTACTGTTGTTATTCCTTACCCCATTTGGAGAAATATCATCTGAATTTGTTGCTTAACCTGCAGATGAAGCAAAATTTTGTTTACAAGAGAAATACAGAAACAAAAATTTTGACCAGAATTTGCACAAAATTACATCAATATATGACTGACCTAATCAGAGATGGGGTTATAATGGAACCAATGCATATGTTTAACATTTTTCTTAGACGAGAAGACTAAAATTGTCAAAATCCAAAGTTCCTTAAATAAGAAAATGTGTTAAATCAGACAGGAGTAGTAGGCTCCAAGCTAGTTGCATGACGTTTCTCATTGGAACTATTGAGGGAGAAAAAAATGTTTTTCCACAAAAGGAATATGAATAGAATTTTAATGACATACTAGTAGCATGATTTCTCATTGAAGAACCTTTACTGTTTGTCCATATTATTTACATTTAAAACATTCTAATCCACAAGTTAATAAGAGAACTTTTCTGAAACAAGGTCTAGTGCAATGTTCTGGTCCCAAATTTTTTTAATAGGAGTACCTGTAACTAAGCAACAACAGGAGTGAATAGATACTACAAGCAGTCAATTACATCAATTGTATAAGAAAGTTTGATAACCCTGCCTTGTATAACGGATGGAGACAGCCACCTTCAGTAGGTTGACCCTTTGCAAGGAAGTTGTACTCTTTGAACTCAATATCCTTCCATTCATCCCTTCAGAGAAAAAATGAAAATTTAAACCGAAAAATTATGATACCATTTGGATAAACAAATTTAACATATATGCCTAATGAAACCACTGAGAATGATATATTTCCGAATGAAATAAATAAAAAATAAAAGTAAAGCAGAAATATGCTACAAATAAAAAAATCATTTACATATCAGACACAAGCAAGATGAAAACAGGTGAGTTAAGCAAAATCATGACCAAGCATATTATATATCCACTCTGATGTCAATCCAGCAGAATTTTGAGATCATAGATACATTAAACTTTGCACTTAACCATCAAAACTGCAATAAACCTAACAGGCCTTAAGTTTAACCTTGTTGCTTACTCATGCACATTCAAAATTTTAAAATCACAACAAAGGCCGATCATGTATGATAGTTTGTTTGCACATAAATACGAAGGGTTATTCCTTTTTCCAATACAAACTGGACTACTGTAGAAACCAGCATCAGAAGAAGGTCCAAACAAAAATTCCCTGGTTTGTAAGGTCGAGTGCACCTCCATAACATGTGTTTCTCTGGTAAACCATGTCCACAGAGAAGACAAATTTATAGTGCAACTAGAACTTGAAATAAGCAATTGCATATTTTTTTGCAGCTATAATAATCTTAAAAGACAATGAAAAAAGAGTGATTAATTACCTCTGTAGATGATCACGAACTAAATCGGTAGCCGCCTTTTTCCTCGTTGTAGTATAGTTAGGACCTTTCATTACCGAAAAGCCTTTCCAAATCCTTATATTCAAACAAATTAATAAGAAAACAGAGAACACACAAAGTAGAGGTACACAGATTAAGATACACTAAAAAACTAATTACATACGAAACAAGGACAAAGTGACAGAGAAGCAAAAAAGTTTTAGGTTATTACTGGAGACTAATAAGCCTTCTTCGCTTGAGAGCATCAATATCCTTAGCACCAACAGCCTGTAATTTATTAATCATATCAGTTTTTATATCAGCGGGTGGAGATTCATACAGATGTTAGTAAAGGGATGTCTTAATTCATAATGTAAAATAGATGCAAAGAGCACAGAAATGTTGCCATGAAGAACATTTCTCATGTACTAATCTCTCCACAGAAAAAACTCTCAGCATTTGTATCTTTGGCCAGATATTACCTCTATTATGTTGGTTGAGAACACAAAGGAGCAGATGCCAGGATTAAGACAAAGGATGATACAATAATATGGGTTTCAAAAATTAAGTTTATAAAAGTGCATGCTTCAAACTGTAGAAGAATACAGTTCCCATTCTTTAAAAGACGGATCTCAGGAATTCATGATATCTGCTTTACAATCCTAAACTCTTTCAATTTATTTTGAGAAACCATACAGCAAATATTTTATATATCGATCCAAATTGCATCCAAAAGGATGGGTGTAGATACAATACCAAGACTGCACATAAATCAAGGTTTATTGGAAGAAGATACTATCACAAAAAGATACATAAGCTAATAAGTAAAACGTAAAAACATAAAGCCCATTAAATATGTTACACACCTCCCCATTCTGAATCTGAATTAGTAAGTCTTTCACTTTGTCTTCAACATGTTCGACCTATATCAAATCATTGAAGTAAGAAATAGTCTGCATGCATCCAGCATGTTCAAGTTTAGAACACCATGAAAGCCAAAAAATTTCATCGTATAAGCACCCTTTTACATCTATGAAATGAAGTTTTTTGGGAACACAGTCATAAGATAGTAACACTAGAAGCATATGAATCCATGTAATTCATATGTAGCTTGGGTTAAGTGGAAAAATATGTGCTCATTTACCTTCCGTGATACTTGAGAATCTGCCAGACCTATCCATTTGTTCTTCATGGCTTGAGCCCACCCTTTGTCATAAATCAGTGACTTAGCTTTGTCCTGTGTACAAAACAAAAGGAAGGTCAATCAGCATTTACAACGGAGAAGAAAACAATTACCTAGGTACAGACATGATTCAGCATCGAGCGAAATGAATAAGAGTTAAAAACTAGGTAGCTAATCGCTGTTCATATTCTATTACGAAGTTGGAGATAAACTCATACTCCATTGACTAGGAAGAGGCTACATATATTACAAAAAACATATTTACAAAACAATCACCACACTGAAAAGGAAAAAGGAAACAAAGTTAGCTCTAGTTATAAACTAATCGAGAAAACAAATGAACGAATATAGATGCGTACATCAAGATCCACAGGCAATTTTGAGTTCACGATTTCCTGCAAAAAGAGCATCAAATAAAATAAGTGCATACTGTCTAAAACATCAAAAAATACGCATCCCAAAAGTCAAATCATTCCATTACCTGCAACTTAGCTTTTGCAATACCCTCTGCTGGTACGGCTTCAAAAAGTAACACTTCAGCAGATCCATATTTAACATAACTCTGAGCCTCCTCCGAGAGCAGCCATTTTTCCCTCTTTATATCCTGCACAGTTCCATAAAACACAATCTGTCGCATTATCTTCGATGTGCACAATCTCATTCTAATTTCCACACCATAATTCAAACTTCATATCAACTGATGAAACAGCTGAATTGCTAATAAATCAACTTAACTCAACTCACCTAATACAGTACACACTGAATTGTCAACTTCTACAAATCTATACGCGAATTAAAATTAAAAAAAAATTGCGATTAAAAGAAGAAGAATGCAGCAGCTGCAAGGAGAGGAGGAATCTGACCGAAGCAATAACGAGACCGAAGCCGTTGAGACTTTTGATGGCGTTGACGATCTCATCATGAGAGATCCCTTTCTCCTGGGAGAATACACCGGAATCTGCTATCTCCTGGTTGTGCTCTAGATGGCCTAGAACGGCTTCTTGCGCCATTGATTACCGGCGAATCGGAGGTGGCGCAATGGCAGAGTAACAGAGGAGTTGCGCCGCCGCGAAACAAAGGTGAAGAAGGAAAGGGCGGCTACAGAGAGGGAATTCACCTCACTCCGTATTGCTGAATAAATGGGCTCTTTTAAGACTGCTAATTTTTAAACGTTAGTTATATGATATGATCATATCCCTATATATATATATATATATATATATATGCATTTTTCACGATTATTTGTATTCATATAAATCTTTATAATTAGATCATTAACATTATACTACTACCTCTGTCTTGTCTCATTTTGACTGATATAAAATCTTTATAAAATGTTGTCAATGACAGCAGAACTTGACTGATATGCTTAATAGGGTGTGATATTGTCTCAGTTGAAATAACACACTTTGCAATAGTGAGATTTATTGTGTTGGTAGTGCATTTTTTTCATTTTATTAGGTTTCCATAATTATTTCATGGTGCTGCTGCTATATAAAGGGAAATATTTGGTAAACATATTTCCATTTATAATCTTATGTACAAGGAAGATCTGGTTGTGTATGTACATGATGCTGCTATTGAACTAATAACCACAATGTACAAATACAAATGAAGAATTCTCTTTTTGCTAATGCTCTGAATGATTTTCCAAGTCATCTGATACTTGAGAAACAGACATCATATCTGGTTGATCATCTTTTTCAGAATCTGATGCTAGTTCTTCACCTATAACAATACCAGATTCAAATCGCTTTCGTCTCTCTACTGCCTCCCTCACTCTCGTGTGAAATTCTTCATCCGAGCCCCCCAACATGTACCGAAGCTTGAAATTAACCCGATTCTCCACCATGATCCTGTGCCTAGGGATTATTCGCTCTTCAAGTGAATAGCTGAAAAACCTGGTGTGCCCTCAATAATCAGCAACTAACCACTGAAACTTATCCTCAGTGCTAATGTGTGTGTGTGTGTGTGTGTGATGATGCATAAGCATACCTTGGAAACTCAATGAGATCCTTCAAAGGTCGTATCATAGTCCTTCTCAAGTACTGGTACTTGGGGCGAAGGACGTCAATGTTGTAGCGAAGAAGCATGGGGAAATCCGTGATCATCTCCCCCAAAACAGGTAGCCTTATGCCAAGAGACAAGAAGTACTTGACATTGTGATCTAGCTTATGCACAATACTGCACCCTATGAGCTCCGGCCCTAGGGCTACTACTTTCCCAATGTTACGTTGAGAAACCCCTGCCCTTGTCAAGAGGAAGATCACCTGCCACAAGGATCCAGCGCCATCTGCCCATGTTTATTCATGTAAAATAAGTATACGAATGTAGGCTTGTGTACATACCACTGGTCGTATCTTCTTGTAGAGACTATATGTCATGAGAGAGGGAAATCTGGTAAGCATACTCCCAATCGCATCTTGCTGAACGCCTATATCCAGTAAGAATTGAACCTAAAAAACGAAACCTAATTGAAATTAGTCGCAGTACCATAGAATCTTCTTCAGCAACAATGTCTAAAGGCGACAGCAACCATACTAAACGAGTTCAATACGCTCGTGACAACTCTTGACAGGTCCGGCATTTGAAGATCGTACATTGCTAACGTAGTGAAGGTTATGCAACAAGAGGCATACCTTTGGTGCAATGGTGCTCTCCAAATCAATGCAAAATATGATTGGCTTGAACGTGAGGATTCTTCTCATGCCATCTTTTGAAATTCCGAGGTAATAAAAATACTTAACGAGAGGCTTCCATCTATCCTCGATGCTACAAGCCATCAGCTGTGGTTTGTGAGCTAATAATCTTCCCAAATCTTCATCACTGAGGCCAAACTCCTTCAGATATGCTGCCTGTAAATTGAATGTACAAACTCAGTTTGTAAGTTGCTAATATACAAAGAGATTCTTGAACATGAAAAGCTCAGTGTTAATCCGATTCACTCACCACCAAAACAAGAGTCTATACAACACATTACTGATTAAATTTCTCATACAAGGGCATTAACTGTTCATGACTGATAACATACGTTGTCGATTATTTTTATCCTCATCACAAGGATTCCTCTACTCCTAGCCCTTTCAAGAGGATATGAATCAAGTACGTTATCTCAAATTTTTGAAATAATGAAGAACCTTAGGATATCCCAAGTTTCTAATCCATCTTAGTAATCAACGGGTCAATCTATACTACTTTTATCTATCCAGACTAATCCTCGTAAATGTATAAACAAGTACTGCAAGTTTAGTACTAGCATATTGCAAAAAAAACTGACTAGTTAGTACCTTCAGCTTCATCTCCTACACAGAGACCGCTCAACCTTGATCACTCAAAGAGTATACCAAAAATCATTTTCATCCCTTTTTGACCCAAATTTGATGTTCTTTACACTTCCAACACCAAATCAATCGAAACAAGGCATCGCCGAATAAATTTCTCATAATGCATAAACAACTAGTGCAAGGTTAATAGCAAACAATATATAATTGCCTCGTAATGCAAAAGAAATCAGGTAGTTAGTAAGTACCTTCTGATTCATCTCCTCCATAGAGAAGTATCCGATCACCTTTGGGCAGTCATAAAGCATGGTACCGAAATCATTCTTATTCATCCCCATATTCAGATAGAACTCAGCGCGTGACCTAAGCTCGTCCATGCTAAAAGCCAGTATCTCAGGACACCTGCTAACCACATACCCCATCCAGTCCTTCCTCACTCCGTTATCCTCCAAATAATTCACAAGTTCGTCAAACTCCTCCATGCTGCGTTCCAACACGTTCCCACCAGCCCGTGTCAATGTGACTCCTATATACCTCCCATTCACATGGATCGTCTTCAGCCATTCTGCCAGACGCCTTATGTGATCAAGATCCCCTTTTGATGCAACTATAAGCTTCCCTATTTGAGGGTATGATAGAGAATTATGCTTCAACCACCTACACGAAATTTGGAGTTTGAAACTAAGTCATTCTCTTGAATGAGGCATCCATTATACAACACCAATTCTATCGAGATGGTAAACAAGTTAAAACGTGCACCAAATCATTTAGCTTACTACTCTGACACACTAACTACACTAAATCAAGATGGTAAACAAGTTAAAACATGCACCTAAATACATGAATTTTCACCATTTATTTTGCACATGAACTAAAAATTATTCTTTCAAGATACACGAACTTTCAGTTGTTCACGGTTGTCACTTGCCTCCAAATTAAAACCGAGGTGAATGCCCAAACGACGTAGTTGAATGAGTATGCATTAAATTATTTAGCTAATTTTTCATAACACATTAAGTACACTAAATAAAAAAAGCTAACTTTTTTAGTTCAAGCATGAATAATATAAGTTGTTCCAAGAGAGATTTCTATGCCTTAACGAAGTAGTTCAGCATGTTTATGATGAAATAGGGTTTGAAGGATAATAATATATGTAGACAAACCCATCGAAGCATCTCAAGGGTAATAAAAAGCAGCACATAATAAAGCATTTTAATTTTTACAACAGCAGTTACCAATAACCTAAGGCAAAGCAGAGTGAAAAATCATATCCTTACAGTTTCACATAGTTTACAAGCAATGCAATGCAACGCTCCTCCCAGTTGGATAACGTCGCAAAGCATGTTCTCCACGAAAGCGAAGACTTACAGGACCCTTCTCGAACGTATAGTTAATCTGCACAACAGTAAAATATCAGAAAATTAATCATCCAACAGGTAGAGAGACAGACCAAACTGTGGTTCATCCGATAGCCGACTCATCCAGATAAATGGAATATAAAATAGGAACAATTAGGGGGGGGGGAGTAATTTAGTTGAGAAAATGTAGCTGAGGACACGAATAAAAATTTAGTCAACTGATACCAACTGCAGTTAATATACACACAGACTCACCGGAGAAAGCTACCATGATTCCCAGACAATGTGGACCAGATAAACTCACGAATAGCCTCTGCCCAATCTTCCTCGCAGCTGATTCTTCTGGACGGCTCTCTTTCACTGCCAGCGGTATCTTCTACCATAAGAACCTTGCACAGTTGCACTATTACTGTAACAGTTCACATCACACAATCACAGTCACAATCGGCACCATCGCCACCATACCACAGCAACCAATTAACATAATCAAACAGAAAACAATGCATTCAAAGCAAATTTATCAGCAAATCTTAAGAAGGGAACAAAAATTACATGTCATTGACATGGATGTGACCGATGAGATGAATGGTGTAAGGGTCAATTTTTCTTTAGCAAACCATGGATAATAACATTGTGTGTCACACTATCGGGTGCAAAACCGCGGTTCTCCATCTCTACAAGCAAACGTTTTGCTTCCTCCATTGACCCCTTTTGACAAAGTGAGCCAATGATCATTGTATACATTCGAACATCAGGTTGTGGGCCTGTAGAATTAAGTTGGTTGAGAAGATCTATAGCAGCATCACATTTTCCATTTTTGCATAATCCGTTGATAAGAGTACCATATGAGACTAAATCAGGATCAAATCCTCTCTCTCCGATCTTATGCACTAACGAAACAGCTTCATCAATCTCTCCATTTCGGCACAACCCATCCAATAAAATATTATAAGTGAAGATGTTAGGTCTTACTCGTCGAGCTTCCATATCTTTAAAAAGCTTCCACGCATCAACAAATCTATCTTTACTAAGGAATCCATGTATCATGGCATTATAAGTATGTGTATTCTGCTCCAAACCAACAAAAGGGACTTCAAGGAAAAGAAACCAAGCCTCATCAACTCTTCCCTTCTTGCAGTATCCACGTATTAAGCTGTTATAGAACTTGATATGAGGCTTAAGTTGGTCGAAAAGATTCCTTGCAATATCAAGTTCTCCATGCATGCATAATCCATTGATAAGAGTAGCATACGAGGCTGTATCAGGAGTGATTCCATTCGCTTCAATCATGCGCAGCAATGAAAAAGCTTCATCAATCTCCCCATTCCTACATAGTCCATGCAATAGTATATTATAAGTAATCAGATTGGGACTTGCTAGGTGGTCCTTCATATCCTTGAAAAGCTTCCATCCATCAGCAAATCTATCATTACTAAATAGTCCATGTATCATGGTACTATAAGTAAAAGTATTATGCTTCAAACCTTTACGAGAAACTTCAAGGAAAAGAAGCCAAGCTTCATCCACTCTCCCCTTTTTGCAAAATCCATTTATTAAGCTGTTATAGCACACAATATCAGGCTTGAGGTCCCTGTCTGCTAGAGAATCAAATAATTGTTTTGCTCTATCAATCTGCCCTCGCAAACAGTAACCATCTATTAGGGTACTATAAGCAACAACATCAGGAAAAATATTATGTTGCTGCATAGTTTCCAACAAAGCCTCGGCCTCTCTCACCTTCCCTTGTTTGCAAAATGCATGGATCAATATGCTAAAAGTAATGACATCCAAAGAGATATCAGAATCAGCCATTTGATTCAACAAGTCTTGAACATCCTGCAGTCTACCAGCGTCACACAAGCCCTGAATCATTGAATTATACGAGAATATAGTAGGTGTAACACCATTTCCTACCATCTTGGACAGGAGCTGCAAAGCATCATTGACCATTCCACACTTGCATAAGCTATCAAGTATTGCATTATATGCCCTAACATTGGGTCTCAATCCTGTTTTCTCTTCTAGTATACGAAGCAAATCATGGGCAAGGAGAACATGCCCAGATTTGCAAAGCCCATCTATGACAGTCAAAATCGTTATATCATCAGGCTCGTGCATTCTACAATTCAATATCTTTTCAAACAATTTCATGGCATCAGAGACTTTATTATCTAAAACCAGCCCTCTAATAAGTGTGTTGAAAGTTGTGGCATCTGGTTCGTAACCGCTCTTGAAGAAGATGCCCATTACAGAGAAACCAAAACTCACACATTTCTGAAGGCAATAACAGTTAATCGTAATATTCATCGTGTAGCTATTCACAGGGACACCTATTCGACGCATTTCATCAAACACGTAGAGGGCAAAGGGATACTGCTTCATTTTTGCAATAACACTCAACAGATTGTTATACATGCAAACAGAAGGCTGTGGATGCATTCTCATCATTTGCTGAAACAAGTGAATAGCATCATCTAGTTCTCTAACGTAACTGAAATCTAATCTTGGCGGCTCAGATGAAAAGAGTTGATCATTGCCACTGGAACGGTGGAAATCCGAACAGAGTGGTCGAACATAATAACTGATTTCAGGAGAAGCAATCTGTCTTCTACGATTCAGATCAGTTGCATAAGCAGAGGTTTTTCTGCTCATCTTCATCTGCGGCACAGACTTAGGTGACCTTAAACAGCAACTTCGATTTTAAGTCTATCGCAGGATATGCACTAATCAGGTTCTGCTTCGTTAATTCCACCTGACAAACGGAGTGAGAGGAGACAAAGTTAAACACAATAAATAGAAAAAATATAGCATCAATATCTCCAAATTCTATTAACACAATAGCATATTTCATACTACCAGATCAACATATATTAGTGACATTATAAGAAATCTAAATTTTCATTTTCAGATGAAACATCTCTCTAAAGATCAAGGAAACAACCAAATTAGAATTAAAAAGAGACAAGATCAGAATTTGATAATCTGTAGTTCATATATTTTGCTTTAGTTTGTTTTTTACTAGATATCAATTCCTATAACTATGCAAATATAGTATTACTGAAGTAGTCTAAGCTATCAAATCCATCCATAATTCAAACTTCATTTCAACTGATAAAACAGCTGGATTGCTGCTAGATCAACTTAACTCGGCTCATCTAATACACTACACACTGAATTTGCAACTTCAATACATGAGAAAAAACATAGTAGTATTTAAAAAAAGTGTAATTAAGAGAAGAAGAATGCAGCAGAGGAGAGGAGGAATCTGACCGCAGCAATAACGAGACCACCCGTTGAGACTTTTGATGACGTTGACGAGCTCATCGTGGTGGATTCCTTTCTCCTGGGAGATGGCCTAGCACGGGTTCTCCCGCCATTGATTACCAGAGAATAGGCAGTGGTGCAATGGATTCTTCCGCCACTGATTACCGGCGAATCGGCGGTAGCGCCGCCGCGAAACAAAGGTGAAGAAAGAATACGCGAAAATGGGTTACAAATAGGGAAATGTCACCTCACGCCGTATTTATATTGGTGATTAATAATACTGCTAAAGTGCTACCTCGTATATATGCATTTTTTCAAAATACTAGCTTGTATTTTCAATGAATTTCTGTTGAAATATTTTCTTCTAGCATTTTCAGTTTTTAGATAGTTTGTGCGCTTTCTTTTAACTTTGAAATTAATAGTACTGTCTTATACTCCTTCCATAATAAAAAGAAAAAAAAAAAAACCTTTCTTTTTTCGTCCATCCTATAAAAATATATAATTTCTATTTATAAAAAGATCTCTCAAACTCATTTCCGTATACATTAAATTTATTCACAACTTATACCTCACTAAGGCTCATCATTAATCACTAATAATAATGTAGTAGGTCTTATTATTCACTAACACTAATTTATTTACCATTATCTTCATCCCTCCTACTTTATCAATGATATATTAATTCTCGTGACATTCAAAATGTCCTTATCTTATTGGGGATTGGGGGAGTAATATTTTGTTTACAAAAACAATGTAAACAGTTATTCGAAGTACTAATATTGTTCATAATTTTAAATGAATTGTTATCATGGATGCCAATCGTCTATATATCTTTGTTTAGTTGTTTTACTACTCTTCCAAAATTTAAATGAATTGTTATCAAGGGGGCTATCATATGCTCATATACCTTGTTTTACTAATTTGACTAAGTAGGACTTCTCTATCTCATAAAGTCATAATCACATCCTTTGATATTCTCTAGCTCACAATCTTTAACTATAAATCCATACACACACGATAATACTTCTTCATTTTCGATTGCTAAAATCATAAAAACCAATCAACCTAAGCTTCATCTACAAAAGTCATCCAACAAAAGATATAACACCGAGTCGAAGTTTGTTGTCCAAATAAGAAAGTGTAGAGAGAAGCAATATAGCAAATGTGATATCCGAAGCAAAAATAGCAACTGCATCAATACTATGTTTTCTTGCCCTTCTCGTGAAAAAGAATCAGGCTACAAGGGGGAGCATAAACAAAATTATCCCTTTATTTAAACTTTTCAGAAATTAAGAGATCAAACTCCACATTTTTTGCAGGTGTTGAGGCCAATCCACTCCTCTAACGGTATAGGCTTTCAGAACGGAGGTTCTCTGCAATCTCAGTTTCCCACCTGTCACCATTTTCTAGCAGCTTCTCCTTGTCGTAGAGAAGTTCCTATGACGTACAAAATTTGAAGTTAGTTTATACATTTCCTCAGTGGACATACTAATATAGCATAGGTGAAGATACTGGTAGCAACCTCGTGAGTCTCAGTAGCAAATTCAAAGTTGGGTCCTTCAACAATGGCATCGACGGGGCATGCTTCTTGGCAGAAACCACAGTATATGCACTTGGTCATGTCAATGTCATACCTGTCATTATAGTAGTTAAGAAGATAGCATATGGATAAAGGAGCTAAATTCCTGATAAGGTGATTCGAGGTGAACTCAATAACCTAGTTGTCCTTCTGCTTCCATCTTCACGCGCCTCGGCTTCAATGGTGATTGCTTGAGCAGGGCAGATCTGTAAAGGAAGATATATAAGGGCATTAAGTAGAGCATGCTGGACAAGACACATAGATAGCCAACACAGACAAGCAAAAGTATACCCATCCCAAGAGAGATTTCTATGCCTTAACGAAGTAGTTCAGCATGTTTATGATGTAGTTTGAAGCATAAAATACATGTAGACAAACCCATTGGAGCATCTAAAGGGTAATCAAAAAGCAGTATATAATAAAGCATTTGAATTTTTACTGCAGAAGTTAGCAATATAACCTATGGCAAAAGCAGAGTACATAATCAGATCCTTACAGCTTCACATAGTTTACAAGCAATGCAACGTTCCTCTCCAGTTGAATAACGTCGTAAAGCATGTTCTCCACGAAAGCGAGGACTTAGAGGACCCTTCTCGAAAGGATAGTTAATCTGCACAACAGTAAAATATCAGAAAATTAATCATTCAACAGGTAGAGACAGACCAAACGGTGGTTCATCTGATAACTGAACTCATCCATATAAATCTAAAATAGGAACAATGAGAAAAAAAAATGTACACATACTGTGACTTTCGGTTCAAAGAAGTACTTGAGTGTCAGCATCAGACCTCTAACCATTTCAGTGAGGAATAACGTGTTTATGCTCCTGTCAAAAACTAGGGATGGCACCAGAAGAGGGTAAGGTTACACATTCAGATACAGAATGCAGATGAGTGAAATGCAGCCAAATGAATAATACATGGAAACTCATGTACCAGTACTCCAATCTTTAGATATCTCCCTTGCAAGCTTCTCTCTTTCTTCATCGTCTAAAGTAAACAAGAATCAGAGTTTATTATATCTATACAAGGATCATTGGCACTCACAATATTTCCAGAAATTAAATAGTTGCTCATGGTATCTCAAGTCATAAAAAGAAATTCAATTTATCTCCGACCTTTGATTGTTTCTAAGGGGAAAAGATGTTGTGAAAAAACTAGAATAGAAGAACAAAAACAGAAAGAATGAAAGAATTCAAAGAAGAGAAGAAGAAAATGCTGTTGCTGCTGCTGCACAGAGAAGCTTGCCTCAACTGTGTGCCCCAAATCGCTGAAGGCTTTTGAGCAATTCGCTTGGTGTGCCTAGGCAAAAAGGCACTTGCCACTTCCACACTTGGTGCAATGAGGAATAACTTACCTAATAGATTGAAGTCGATGGGCATAACTTTATCTAACACTATTATACCTATGCTCCTAAATTTTCCAATTGCAATCCAATCAATGTAGCAATTTTTTTTTTCTAAAATTAATTGCATTCGCAGCAATTTACATTGTGGCCAAAAATAGTTGTGTGACAGCACGCACGGAACTTTGTGGGCTTTTTGGCTTTTGTCATCTACGAGTATATTTTTTTACCAAAAAGTAGTCTTAACAACAAACCAACATATTTTGGCATGAATACAGGAGAGCAATCAGGTTCTAATTTATTTTGTACTGAGAAAAATGCATGAAAGCCATCTTTATTCGCCTGCAAGTTAAACAATACTTGTGGTAAATTTTCCATTATTAGTTATCATACAGGACCAGTTCTTAACAAAGTTTAGTGCGCAGATTGTATTCTCTGCGTATTAGATAATCAAACTTTACTTCATAAGCACACGAAACTCTGCAAAAACTGATAATGAAGAAAGAAATGTATCTAGGAGAGTCTGTAAACCTTTGTCATTAGAGAACGCATGCTTTGAGGAAAATGTTCGCTCAGGGTATATAATCCCGACACGAGCAGAGCCCTGCAATGCTTGCCCTGACAGAGCCTACAATTTAGGAACAACAACACCAACCAAAAGTTCAACTATTAATCAAAACATTACAAACAAGTGAACGGAAAAATAATGATTAAACAGTTTGCACAACGAAAGAGAAAGCGGCTAACATTGTTCCCGGGGTACAAAGAACTGAACCAACAAGCAAAACGACCTTCGAAGAATGGGTAAATACAAATTTTTCGACGAATAAAATAATCCGGAAATTTTCATGACGAATTCTCTAAAAGAAGATATTCCTAAAACAAATTCAATCATTATTGAGAAGCGAGACTGAATGACGAACAAACCCTAGACTATGGGAAACAGATGATTTGTGAGGGTCTAATACGCATTTCATCGATTTAAACCTAGTACTACTAAAAATGGCGTCTCGAGTCCAAAAACCCCGCATTAAAATAGAAATCTGAATTTACAGTACGAAATTCCATGAATCGTGGGAAATCGCGAAAAAATAAACAAAAATTGGATGAGAAATTGGGAAAATAGGCTTACGAGCTGACGAGCGCGAAGAGCAGCTATGGATTTCCGAGCTAAGATGGATGCCATTTCCTCTCAGTTGCAGATTTCGTTCCCAAATTCGCGATCAGAAAGTGAAGTGACGCTGTCCGTGAAGGCTAATTCGTTTCTAGAGTTATTCAATATTTATATGTGAGGAAATTGGTCAATTGTTCATAATACTAGTACTACTATCTTCTGGTAATTTTTCTTTTATGTTTTAGCCTCAAAATGCATTATCAATTTGATTATTTAAATTATTAGGAATTATTTTATCAAAAAAGTATCGCGAATAAATGTTTATTGTATAAATGACTTATCAGTAAATTTATTAAACATGCCATGGGATGCATTTTCCAAAACTAAATTATCAAAAAATTATGCCAAAATACATTGTTAGGTCCTTATACTTTGATCAAAATGTTCATTAGGTCCTTATACAATTTTTTCGTTTTAATAGGTCCTTATACTTTTCACAATATTTTTATCAGGTCCTCGTACAATTTTTCATTTTAGTAGGTCCTTATACTTTTATCATAACTTTCATTAGGTCCTTGTACAATATTTTATTTTAGGGACTTTTTTACATTTATTTTTGATAATAATCTAAATTTAATTTAACTTAATGAACTTTTTAATATTCCATTGTTTAATTTAGCATAGTCTATAAAGATAATATCATCTTGTTATCCAATAATCTCAATAAGTTGTAGAGAATAATAAAAAAGATTAATCGTGGTGATTGAAGATTAAAATCGAAGTTTTTTTTAGAATAACTATCTGAATTTTTAATTGATTATTTATATTTATATTGAAAGATACGTTTCGCTTAATATTTATAATCATAAGATAAGTTAAATAATAAAATTAAAAGCTTCATTAAATTTAATTAAATATAAATTATTATCTAAGATAAAAGTAAAAGAATGTCTTAAAATAAAAAATTATATAAGGACCTAATAAAAGATAATCAAAGTATAAGGACCTATTAAAACGAAAAAATTGTACGAGGATGTGATGAAATTTACGAGAAAGGTACAAGGACCTATTAAAACGAAAAAATTGTACGAGGATCCAATGAACATTTTGATTAAAGTATAAGGACCTAAGAATGTGTTTTGCCAAAAAGTATCGCGAATAAACTTTTATCGTAATTAAACACAAAAATTACTATTTCGACAAGTTACTATTTTGATCAATTATCAAAATTTAACGATTTTAAATTATATTTGATGGTTTATGTTCTTTTTTATAAGGTAGTTTAGTAGTACATTAATTATTTTAGTTGATGTTTTTAACCTTTCGAAATATTTTGAAAATTTTAAATGTAGATCAATTCATCGATAAATCATTACAAGTTTATACTTATGGAATGAGCCTTTTAAATTTCCTAATGTTTTACTATAATAGAGATTAATCCAGTCAAATATAGCTTCATAGGCATTGATAGTCAAGTTTGGGTCACAATTTCAGAGTTTGGTAAAAAAAATATTCAGGGTGAATTTCATAAAACCATCTTATATTTAAGACAAAAAATGCACTTTGTGATTATATAAACTTTAAATTTTTTATACTACCAGTCTACCACTCTAAAACAAATGTGAAATACTCCATTTTGTAATTTGTGTAAATCACATAATCGCAATATAACGTTCGAGTAAAGGGTTTATACAGCTAAAACCTCCAATGGCGTCGGCGAGCAGATTCGCCGCCGTAATCCGTAGGAGGTCTCTGCGCATTCGCCCCAATTCATGCCCTAAATTCTTCGACTCAAATCACAAATCCGTCCCCGCGTTCTCTTCTTCGACCAGCCAATCCACTCGTGCTGTTACAAGGTTCGGCCACATAAATATTTTCATTTGTTGATTTTACTTGATTGTTTTCTTCGATTATTTAGTTATTGTCATGTTTTTTCAATAAATAAATAAAGCATTGTCGCAATCGTTCATATCAGAACCAATTTGTTTTTGGCTGGATTGACTTCTGCACTGGAGCCTTGCTTCTCGCTAATTAGTTTGTTATTTGATAAGATTCGAACGTTTTAAGGGTTATGTTTTCTGTTACGATTACCAATTTTGAGGTTTATTGGTTTATCAAAGGTTTGCTCCTGTGTTGGGAAGCTTGGGGACAATGCTGCCGCTCCATAGTACGATTGCAGCTGCTCGATTGAAGTCTTATATCGCCGTTGATACGACCTGCTGGAGTTGGCTTTCTCAAGGTTTAATTTCCTTACTTGTCATGCATCTCTCAATTGGTTAGTTGCTTTGGAATGTAGGGTAAAGTGTGCTTTAATTGGTAAAGTTTGATCCATTTACTTCTTGCTGTTTTTGTATACCCGCTGCTATCACCGTTTCTTGGTAGTCAACTCATGTTACAGTATGCTACTCAATGTGATAGTTTTGTTAGCCATTAATAGGTTTATGTGATGCTTACATAGTAGAATGGATTGTGTCGACTTCGATGGAAATAAACTAAGCAGTTGATATGTAAGTTGAATTATAATCATGTTCCACATGACTTCAAATGGAAATAAACTAAGTAGTTGATTGTGAGATGATTTTCAATCTCAATCATACATGTCTTGAAATACCACAAGTGGGAGTGGCTATTTTTGTAGTGTACCAAAACATGTTGAGAAAAATACGTCGTTTACTCTCTTATTTCATATATTTTTTTATTGTAAGTTAACTGGTGGTTTTTCCTTTGTGATGAAATTTAGGTTTTCATAGAAATAGTCATATTTGTGTTTTGATGTGTTAAAGTAATGAAGTGGCACACGGTGACACAGCATTGACCATTCACTGATTAAGCTTATTGTGGTGCATTACCCTTGAACAACTCGGAGTACTGAATTGATTTCTTTAATTGGTGCTTCTGTTCTGAAAGCAAGCAGAATTGTAGAAGTTCCATTTAGGAGCAACGATCCTGGTATCTAGTGTATAGCTTAATTGGAGTTTTGAAGTTGTAGACTTTAATATTAAGCAATTGCTTATAATTTGTGAGGTAGCTAGTCTAGCAAGGATGCAAAGGTTATTCATGGTTCAAATAAACCCCCAACTTTCTACAAGATGAATTATAAAGCCACGTACAATTGTTATGATGCTTTAGTAATTCCTGATTGCTCTCTTATACATACTGTATTCTGTTGACTGATTTAAGCCTGTTGAATTCTTCTCCATGTGCTTTAGAGTTTGGGATTCCTCGGTGAACAATGATCCAGACAACATTGCATCAATCAATCTCAGCCTGGTGGCATTTGCTTATTCATGTTCAGTTACTCTATGATCTCCGTTTCCTGGAATGAGTCACTGTGGACTCTAAAACGAAGGATTGCTAATTTACCCTTAAAAGATGGATATACTGTTCGGATGTATTTGTCCCTTGTTGATGGTCTCGATTTTTTTCCAATTCTATTTTTCACAATAAGTTATTACTTCATCTTCATCATAAAGCCTATTTCTCTGTTGATTTCAAAATTTCATGAATATAAATTGTTTATGTGGAGATTGTAGATTTTCTTATGCTTGAGCTTGATCTTAAGTGAGGTATGGAGTTTCCAATCAGATGGTGGTCTGATTGTACCAAGTAACAACCTTACCAATCAGGTTTAATTTAGTAGTAACAAATGTGCTACGTTGTAGAATTAGCTGTGTTTGTTAATTTCACAATTCATGGAAAATTGGAATTTTGTCTTTTATTTTAGTCGTAATATTCAATTTCATTGATGAAAATTGAAGACAATATCACCTGTCAAGAAGCTTTGGTTTCTGAAACACACATTGGTTGGCAGAATAATTTCAAAATATTGGGCTTGAACAAAAAAGTTCATTTTTCTCCATCTAAAAATAGAATTTCACATGTCAAGATATGTAAGAGGACTTGTATATTTATAATCTTGTTGGTGTTTGCTTGAGTCTTATATCGACATATGTATTGTGTTACAGACTGATGGGATCAAACAGGACTCCCTAATTTAAATATAGGCAAAATGAAATGAAAAATATAAATATGCCCATCATATTAAAGTAGTTTTAGTAGTCCATGGTATGTCTAAGTAACCAGTGATAGGGTTTTTATAATGTTGATATCTAAATTTTAAAATGTTTGAATCTCTAAACTTTTTGTATATCATGTCCATCTTGCATTTTCACTAGCTTCTTCGTTTGGTCACTGTTTAAGGTTAGATGGGCATGGTCCTGCCTCATTTCAATATATGCTAGTACTACTATTTTGGAGCAACATGGTGCCGTGTCAAAAAAATTGCAATAAGTTAATGTTGTCTTCGTCCCATGTTATTTGAGGTATTTATGTGTCACAAAATAAAAGTAGCGGGATTAGAAATTTTATTATTATCATAAAAAAATGACTTAAAAAATAATACTAGTACTGCTACTAAAGTGGAACGGGCTGGGCAGTATCAATCCCGGGTCCAGGTCGGATTTAACCTGCTCCGTCTCTTAAAAAAAAATGATAGGTGCGTGTCTCTTATATGAAACGTGTCAAAAATATTATTTCGTCCCACACTGAGTGGACCCTATCAATTTAAACACAAACTCAGAGGAATATAAATCATAGTACTGCAAACGCATTTAACGTTTCATGCATTCAATATTTGATTAATAATTACGTGTACAAGTCTAATCTTTATTGGGAAGCTTTCAAAAACATTGTTCGCATTTAAAAAGGTACTCTAAATAATTCGATTCTTTGATTAGAAAAGTTACAAACATAGTAATTTAGGGAGTAGTATTGTTTTGTTAAAAAGGCTGGATTTCAATGTAAACTTAAATTTATCAATTCTATGATGTTACAATAAATGTGTATTGTAGCGCAAAATCGTGCTACTACACTAGTTATTTTGTCATGATTCGATTGTTTGTTTTCTTCCCCAATTAGGTATTCGGCTGTATGAATTTAATCTCTTGCAAAGGCCATACCCAATTAAATAATATAAATAAAATATCCATCGTCTATTTAATTTGCATGGTACTGATAATGGATATGACTCCGGGTGTATCTCCTGAGCGCGGGGGTGGGGTGGGGGGCAGAATTTGTCTCTTTATGCATCAATCAATGATAATATTACTATGTATTTTCGTCGCCTAACTCATTTTTTTTCTTTCTTTGCGTATTAATTCCTGTTTTTAGTTCCTTCGCTGCCGAGGTCCGATCTCAATTTTGTTGCGCAATAATGTTTGTTTCCATTCCTCCTCCATCACCGTCTCATGCTCATCAATTTTCTAGTATTCTATTTTTTTTAACTCTACTTTCAGCTTAATAAAGCCAACCGCGCATCAATTCTTCAACTGGTAATTTTCACTCTCAATTTTTTGATTTTTTTTGCTATCGTTATTTATGTGTTTGTTTCTTAATCCGGATAATGTAGTGCACTGCAATCCATGTTCTATTATCTCGATTTTCTTTTCAAATTGATTTTCATTGTATAACTTGCACTGTTTTATTGATAGAATTTGATCAACTTTTCATATCTTTGCCCTAATTTGTTTGTTGTGCTTCATTGTTTTGTTGCCTAATTTCTTAAGTTTTTCCATTTTGTAGGAGTAATTGCTGGTTTTATCCTCTTTTTGATTGAAATCTATTTTCTTTTCTGGTGTGTGTGTGTGTGTGTTCTTGAAATGTGTGGAACTCATCGTGTGGATCGCTTTCACACTGCTGTCCTGCCATGTTTTCAGGTTTATCTCACTGATATAGCCCCCTCTCTTTCGTCACTTTCCATAACTTCACTATCTAAATCATGGATGTCAATGGAGAGGAGGTGCTGATTTCTCTTAGAGAAATGGGGGATTCCTATGAGGAGCTCCACGAAAACGGCCACCACACCGTCACTAGGCACCCCTCATACCAGCATAGTAGTGTGCAGTGGCTTGATTTGAGAGTGTTCTATGTTAGAGTGAGCAAATGTGTTGTTGATGATGACTCAACAACCGAGCACCTCACGCTAAATCACGTCCCGTTGAATCGCGACACGCTCCTAGAGGTGAACGGTGTGAGGACTAGCATATACTCCGATGGTGTGTCCACCCTCTTGAAAAGGGACAGGCTGGATAAGCAGTCTGAAATGGTCACATTCGTGAGCACCGACAGCATTAGGGTGACGGGGAGTGTGAAGTTTGAGGTATTCCGTGAGAATGTGCTCGTGCTAATGGGTAGGTTAGAGCTTTGCCATAGCAATGGATCTTTAGGGGAGCATAGGCATCAGGGGCAGATTTGGAGCATGAGTTGTGAGTCAGATTTAGTTGCAGGCACCGGATTTCTCAAAGGGAATCAGAATGCGTGTGCACCGGCTGTTGAAGTTTATGTGGCTGGCAGCTTCTCGGGTAGTCCTATAATACTGACTCAGACTTTGCACTTCAGCCACCACAGGAGGAAGCAGACGAGGAAAGGGATGCTGGAAGCTATACCGGAATATGAGACGGCGCTTAGCCATAAAGAGGGTCCGTCCACGCTCACAACGCCGGTATTGATCTTCTCATTTTTTACATTAGCACTTTATGATGCATCCATCTGTTTGATTGCTACATTAAAATGGGGTGGTGGTGTTGGCTTGCACAAATTTTGGCAAACATATATTAAACCATATCCTAGATTGCTAGGGGATGGCACATGTTTCTATGCACAGTGTGTGTGACCACTTCTTTGTATATAGTGTGAGATGTTCCAAATTTCAAGAGGACCAGAAGTGGATAATAGGATATCCTGATTCATTAATCATTAGATGAACAGAATTTTGAACTTAAGCACCTTATTGACTTTGTCTTATCCTCTGGTTTCCTCCTCCAATTCCCCGAATCCATAGGAACTTAGACCTCGCCTATCGCGGTGGAGAGGGAGCAGAGCGCAGAGAAATGTATGGCTGAATTGATTTTTTAAATTTCTGTGTGACACATAACTCTGCTAAAAAGTATTATCATCTTGATTCAAGAAAGCTTTCTATGCATGATCCGTGACTTAGAAGTATTTCCACATGATAGACTTCCACACACTTTAGGCAGAAGGTTCTAGAATTGTAAAACTCCCTTGGCCAAATCTACGCAACATTTAGCAAGTGAGACGTAGAAGGAAAATGCCAACCTCTTTCCGAAGTAGTACTAATTTGATATTCATTGCCCTATAATGATGAAACCCAAAGCAAATGAATGTTTATTCAACTCTTTGTGAATTGTGTGTGACCTCTTTTTCTTTGCAATATTTTTTCAGTTGAGGAACTTTCAAGATTATAGGCAAGAAGAGGAAGGGCACAGCAACGCCTATTATGGTATGGAATATTTAGAAGGCGAAGATGGGGAGTTATCGTGGTTCAATGCCGGTGTAAGGGTAGGAGTTGGAATCGGCCTTGGGATCTGCCTCGGAGTTGGGGTGGGAGTGGGGTTGCTGGTTCGGACATACCACGGGACTACGAGAAACTTCACAAGGCGCCTTCTGTAATGAGGTGCTGCGGAATGACTAATCTTACTGCGTTTTTTTCTATGAATAACTGCTGTGGATATTTGCACTCGGGTCGTGCCTAGACTGTTGCAGATGATGCTCACCGTGTTGGAGAATTCTCAACAAAATTAAGCTGATGGCACGAAGTTGGTGGAGTTTCTGAGCAGTTGTTTGCGTTTGATCTAATGCTTGTATGTTGTTTTATGAAATGAGATGTGTGAACTTTGGCTGATGCGTTAATCTTACTTGCTACTTTCAATTCATTGAAGCAGTAGAAATTGCACGAGCATCAGAGCCACGATTTGCTGTTGGGACCAAGAAGAAACGTAATAGACTTGTCAAAAATTCAATAGTGGAGTAATTAATTAAATGAGTAATTACTTTTATTCTGCATTGGATCCCATAAAAAATTGAGAATTGATGCATGCTGCATTTGTTGTTCTTGTGCAGTTAGCATTCGTGAATTTTAGTAGCAATTAATTTAATCATTTAGCAATTATATCAAAATTCATCTCGTCTTGTTGTATTTGGTGGTCGTAATCGTATACGTCACTAATATAAATGTCCACAATAAATAATCCAAAATCCAAACATAATGTATATCTATCTATTTGATTCACACAAGTTGAGACGCCTATAAGAGCATTCCCAATGGAGGTGGCGAATTCTCGGCGATAAATCGCCGGTTATCGCCGAATTATCGCCGGCCATTGTGGCGAAGTCGGCGATAATTCGGCGATAATGTTGCCGTTGCTTCGCCGAGTGGCGTTCTAACGCCGGATTATCGCCGAGCGATCGCCGGCCACTGTGGCGACGCTCGGCGATAATCGGCGATAATTAAGGGAGTTTTTAGGGAGAAATTAGGGAGAAATAAGGGAGAAATAAGGGAGAAACCAATGTAGCACTTGGCTAAAAACTGGGGATAAATTTTGGTGCTGATGTGGCGCTGATGTGGCAGGAGTTAGGGAGAAATAAGGGAGTTTTTAGGGAACTCCATTGGGAGTGCTCTAACGGCCATATTTATTACGGTGTAAAAGGGAATTCATACGTGGAATATAAAGAATAGTCTATTTGTCCACTAAAAATTACTCATCATTTAGTTTGTCACCTAATAATTGTCATTTTATACTTTTAAATTACTACTCGCACATTAAATTTTGTGACAATTTTTTTGTAAAAGAGTATTTGACCCCCTAATAATTTTGGGCATTCTTTGTGCAGTCATGTGATATACTAAACCAAAATATAACTCATCGATTTGTTTTGATTTGTGCCTCCATTAGACCATTACCATATAACTCTCTTGTGAATTTATACCCAACTTTAAGAAAATACTACTATACATCTTATAAAATAATTCGATCATTTATCCAATTAAGTTTTGAACAAACACTAGTAGTAGTATTTATTTGAATAACTTATATAATTATAGTGTAAGTAGAATACCATTAAAACGTTCTAAATAGGAAAATAAATAAAGAGTAAAGGCTAAAATTGGTCCTGAACATATGATTATTTTACGTTTTTGGTTCTAAACATTATCTTTTGGATTTTTTGGTCCTGAACATATGAAAATTTGATTATTTTGGTCCTCCGTCAATATTTCTATTAAAAACTAACGGTCAACGGGTTTAATCCAGATTTTGACCAAATTAGACTTTTAATTCTGAATTATTACTCCAAATTAATTCCTTAATTATTTTAATAAAAATTTATTTAAAATAAAAAATAAATAATATTAAAAAAAAATAGAATTGCTCTTTCTTCTCCGTCCACTGGACTCCTCCTTCTCCCCCCAAAACCCTTCTTCACCCTCACACCTTAGAAATCGGAGAGGAACTGCTACAACCCCTCCCGACCTCAGGCACACGACTGCCTCCGCCAGTCCCCATCTTCTCACTGCGTGAGCCACCATCCGCGGTTGTAGGGAGCTCGACAGCCAATACCGCTGCTGTCGCCTTTGACAGCAGCCTCTGCTCTCTCCAATACGAACAATGGCTATTGTCTCCACCACGAGCAGCCGCTGGTGCTGCTTTCCGGTCCAGTTCGGGTAGCCGCTGCCCGATGCTCGACAGTCTCATTTTCGTTTCCCCATTCCCCGAAGGTATTTCTTTTAAAAGCTTGTCCCTTTAAGTTCTATTTTTCCAATTGGATTATTCAACTATTGGCGGCAACTCTGTTCTTGAGATGGATTGTGGAGTCGGAGATGAGGGAGATTTGTAAGGTGTCAAGGGTGAGAAAGGGTTTTGGGGGTAGAAGGAGGGGTCGCAGTGGACGGAGAAGAAGAACAATTCTATTTCTTTTTTATTTTTTCATATATTCTGACATTTAAATGAATTTTTGTTAAAATACAGTAATTAGGAAGTTTAAATAAATAGGTTATTAAAATAATTAGGAAATTAATTAAGGAGTAAAAAATCAGAATTAAAAGTCTAATTTGGTCAAAATTGGGATTACATCCGTTGACCGTTAGTTTTTAACGGAAAAGTTAGTCCAGGACCAAAATCGTAAAATATTCATATGTTCAGAACCAAAAAATCCAAAAGATGTATGTTCATGACAAAAATTTTCAAAAGATAAAATTTAGGACCAAAATCGTAACCAATTTTGACATTTACTCATAAATAAACTCCTTCAATCAAGCGAACGGGGACAGATATGTGATTTCACAAGGGAACGGTCGGCAGCACGCTCCTCTCAGTATAGCGTGCACTCTCTTTCCCTCCATTGCTCACTCACAGTGGCAATTCCGTAATATTTTCTATCTCGTAAGCCCAAATTCAAACTCACTCAATTCAATATTTCATCACCATCATCTCCCTGCACTCGCTCATTTTCATCGTATATCCGTTGTGGTTGAATGCTACCAATCCCTATCAACCTAATATGCATATTAATCAATGTTTTGACATCTCAATTATCATTTACACCTCCATTTTTTCAATTATAATTTAGTCTCGCATTGAATCCAGCCTTTGTGGCATGCACTGACGTCGTCTTCCACACACGCAACAAACCCCGCATTGCCGCGATCTATGGCGGATTCCGATGACTCCGCCGCCGGGAGCGCTTTCACCGCCAAAACTCCAATTCTCCACCAGAAGCTCTACGTAGTCGTAATCGTTACCGTCCTGCTCGCGCTGGCGGTTTTCATCCTGGTTTTCATCTTCCTCCGCCGCCGTACCGGCGCAAAACGCGGTGCCGGACTCATTCCCCTGGTTAATGAGTCGGATCAACGCGCAGCAGATGAAATTTCGAAAGTTGTCGAGAAGAAGGTGTTTGTCGTGGAGAACGTGGTGAAGGCGGAGCAGATTGAGTCGGAGAGTAAAAAGGCGAGCTCGGTGAGCTACGAGTCGAGTACGACTCGGAGCGAGTCGTCGTCGGTTAAGTCGGTGTCGACCGACGGTTTGGGGAGCTTTGGGTGGGGGAAGTGTTACAGCTTACGGGAGCTACAGGCGGCATCGAATCAGTTCTCCGATGAGAATGTAATCGGAGAAGGAGGATACGGCGTCGTTTACTGTGGGGTTTTGCACGACGGATCTGTGGTTGCTATAAAAAATTTATCAAATAAGAGGTAAAATCCACCGACGCAATTACTCTTTCATTTGAACCTTTGAATTCTTTGCATTTATGTCACACTGCAATAAATTGTGCATATCCACATAAAATTAATAGTTACTCCTACAGTTTTAGATGCTTTTGCAGATTAATCTGTTACGCTTTTAGTATGCATATGACATCCGTCCCTTCTATGATTATTTCGTAATTATATTATCACTATATAATGCAGCATAATTCAAGTCATTGTAAAATGAAAAATGATTTGAAATTGCTATGAAGATTTAAACATTTACTATATTATGCAATAAATGGTGGTGATGTAATATAAGTTGGTGTGGATTCTTGTAGACCTACTAGGTGATTTTTACTCTTATTAATAAATTAAAGCAAATATTGTAATTATTGCTTGTCGAATTCGGAAGAGAAACATGTGTTTGGTAGGGATTCTTTGATAGAATTGCATGAAATCAAAGCTTTGTGAATTATGTTGAATTGAGTGTGTGGGGAACATAATCTTTTTGTTTTTGTTGACTATGGATTACCGAAAAACAAAGTAATCACTTTCATTTCTTTATTTTATTCTTATTTATCTGATGCGGGGCCAACTTGGACTTTACATTTTAACAAGCTGTTACCAAATCAAATTATGTTTCGATTGTTGAATTGCTTTATCTAATTCTGCTTAACTTTATGTCTTTATCTATATGCTCTCTTTCTTTTTTCCTAATCACCGATTAGGCGATTATAATGGATCTTGCTTCTTTCTAATTAGTTTCTTTTATCTTTACCGTATTTTATTATATGCTGCCATAGTACCATTGTGTTCTAGTCTCGTTCTACATTTCATTATTCATGTTATCCACGGTATGTAGCATAGACTTAGGACAAAATACAATGTTATAGAATGATCGAAAAATTGAGAATGGCGTGCGATACTTGGATTAATATATTTGGTTGGGTTTTATATAGCTTACTGATATACGTGTGTATAAAAGAAATTTTCATCTTATAGTATAAATTTTATTAAATTATCATTGACTTTAAAATATCCTACTTATTGATCTTGATGATACCATATGTTTTCATCGTTCTCCGTCAGGGGCCATGCAGAGGAAGAATTTAAGGTGGAAGTTGAAGCCATTGGGAAAGTAAGACACAAGAACCTTGTGGGTTTGATAGGTTACTGCGCAGAAGGCACTGAAAGGTCTGTCTGTTCAGCCACTTGTTACCCTTTTTTCAGGGTGGATAAAGCATGTTTTTGTTAAATAAACTAACTTAGTGCTTCCCTTTCAGGTTACTTGTTTACGAGTACATTGATAATGGCAATTTGGAGCAGTGGTTGCATGGTGATGTAGGCCCTGTCAGCCCTCTAACTTGGGAGGTCAGGATGAAAATTGCAGTAGGAGCTGCCAGAGGGTGAGTGAAGCCTACATACTGCATGCTAAAATTTAAATTATGCGTGTTACCATAATTGTTCAACACTTTTGTCCTTGTTGTGGCTATTTCACTACTCCTTGTTTCTGTTTCTAGTCTTCTATTCTTGTTGAATGCACATGTGTTCAATTCTTTCTGCTGTTTCTAAACCAATATAGTACATAACTCCAAGTTGAGTTCTAAGATCCATTATCTGAAACAGAGAAACGATGGGAGCTACCAATGGCTTTTATTTACATTAGTAGATTTGCAGAGAAAGCTAGGAAGTGGCGCTTGGTTTCTATCAATCTATCTTTACAATCTACTGTGCTGTGTATTGATAGATACTGTTACGATCTAGTTGTGAGGGCTTCCTAAGATAAAAAGCAAGTATTTTCTGTGAAACCTAACTTGTTACATTGCTCCTATTGTTATTCACGTGTCGACCTCTTTATATGCTTGAACATGTAATAGGATTGTGTGCTTATAATCCTTGGGTTATTTATCTTGTAGTTGCTCAATCTGTCTAGCTTTCTAATTAGCATTTTCTGTCTTGGGTTGCATATTGCCATGTTAAAATGTTACAGTACTAATTGTGCATGTCTTCTCAGTTTTCTAGACAATGTCTTTTTCAAAATAGTTGCTCAAGTTCTACTGTTAAATCTTATACATTTACTTTATTATAATCATGTCTGTGTTACTCTTTGGTGCTAGCTGATTTCTTTAAATTTTGCCAGACTCGCGTACTTGCACGAAGGACTGGAACCCAAAGTTGTTCATCGTGATGTAAAATCAAGCAACATACTTTTGGATAGGAAATGGAATACAAAAGTATCAGATTTTGGACTTGCCAAATTATTGGAATCTGATGCCAGCCATGTCACCACCCGTGTGATGGGAACATTTGGGTTTGTTTCCCTCTGAACCTCAACTGTTAGGAAGCACAAACAATAACCTTCTTTTGCCTCACAAATGTTTCCCTAATCACCACAGATATGTCTGCCCTGACTATGCAAGTACCGGCATGCTTAACGAAACGAATGATGTCTACAGCTTTGGAGTTCTGCTCATGGAAATAATAACTGGCAGGAGCCCGGTAGACTATTCCAGACCACCTGGAGAGGTGAAACAATTCATCCATCATTGAAAAATGAGTGATGACTGTAGCTCTATTTATTTGATTCCTTTAAACTGGCATATTAACAAGTAGAAGCAAGTACACTGTTTCATTTTTTCTTTCCTTATTTCAGACGAACTTGATTGACTGGTTCAAAGGGATGATAGCAAGTCATCGTGTCGAAGAGTTAGTAGATCCGCGGATCAGTGTTCCTCCTCCCCCAAGAGCTTTAAAGAGAGTATTACTACTTTGCCTGCGCTGTATAGATATTGATGCCCACAAACGGCCAAAGATGGGGCAAGTTGTGCACATGCTCGAGGCAGATGAATTCTCTTACCGTGCTGTAAGCTACACACCTCTTGTTTTTCTTTGGATTCTTTAATTCTAGCATATTTCTACTATGAGACTGTAGTTAATTAATTATGCATGCCTGGTACCTTTCTCCTTCATCACAAATATCTGAAGAACATGCTGAAGACGTGGATATAACATATAAGTGCCGTTCACGGTTCATACATGCATAAACACTTTGGTTATCATTTTGAGAAGTTAGATTTGAATTTGGCAATAGGTGGTTCTTTTTCATCAAGATATCATCTATTTTACTCTACAGGGAACCCGATTTGCTCGTGATACAGCTCCTTTACATCATCTCCAAGCCACTAGCAGAAATGAAATTCCGCCTGCACAAACGAAAGTGGTGAATGATGGTGGAGAAAGACCAACGGGGAGCTAGACGGTCATATTAAAGATGCATAAAAAGGTATTCTAGTTTTTCTCCTGCATTAATGCACGATGCATAAGAGTATATGTATGAATTCCAAAATTCAACACTGTTTAGCCTAGGCAAGTCAGTATTTTCATGGAAAATTTGCAGGTTTTCACTGCCAACACCCAATCGCGGAGAAATTTCGACTCTAAACAAGATAAGTTGAAGAATTTTCTTTTAATTTTTCTTCTCCTGCGTCGGCATTTAAAGGTTAATGTGAATATATATATAGTGTGATTTGTGATCCATGTATTTTCTTGATAATACTCCCCCTCCCCATTTATAGGTGATATATATGCGAGATATGTAAAACACATATAGAAACAATGTACTATTTGACTAAACTTTGATTTATTTATATTGTTTTCACAGATTTTGAACTAGTCTATTTTCCGTGTTTTACTTGCTTTGACAAAAATTCTCCTGTGAAAGCTTAAGTTGTAGGATCCAGATTCCAGAGGCAGCAGTGGGGATTCTTGAAATTTTTAAATTTCATGATTAGTAATAATAAATAAATATAATCAAGATTAGCATTATAATTTCAGAATTGAAATGTGACACGGGGGTCTCATCTCATGTAGTTAAAGGGTAATGTTTAGTAGTACTAGTATATGATTTCATTCTAGGAAGTTCTCAACCATGTACTAGTATGCCTTGATTCAAACAAGAACGATCTCCTATTTCATATCCTTTTCTGGATATTTATTTCACATTGATTTCCACTCCTATAACTTTCAACTCCTTTTATAAATGTTTCCAACATTATTTACAAAAATCATGATCCCACAAATGGCCTTTTAACCTGTCGACATCTATAAATGTGGCGTTATTTAGATATCAATTCGAATTAACACTCTTCTCCCTCAGTCCCTTGTCTTCGAGTATGAATTAATTAGCAAGAAATCGATTGTTCAGATGCATATATATACACATAAACACGAACATCTGGATTGTGGTAAAAATTAATTAGGCAATATTCACAACTTAAAATATATTACGAACAATTGACAAATTTTATAATTAAATTTACAACATATATACCATACATTATGCAAATGCAAATGCAAACGCTAACGCTAACGCTAACGCTCGAATCCAAGCATTCAAGATTTCTACCTTACGCTTCTGCGACAGGTGCTCCACAACACTGACCTCACCAATAAACCACCGACACGTGTATCCCCACATTCCTTCCACTCAATTAAATAAATTAGATAAATCAGATATACTTAATCTTTTCCGGAAAAAGGAATTATCTGTGACTTCCGCAACTCAGACCATAAACATACCAGTTGGACTTCACCTCCTCACCTTTTGGCGAAAAAGAAACAAATAAAATTCCTTTAAAAATTCGAGGAAATTTGTGGAAGACACACACACACCATCGAACTCGTGCCTGCACCAGATCCGTTGTGTATGACTTGTGCTGATTGAAGATTTTTGATTCGACCGACTACTGAAAACTGCAATGGATGAGAGTTTGGTGAAGAGGCTCGAAGCCGCGGTGGTGCGGCTGGAGGCGCTTTCGATCGGAGGATCCCGGCAGGTTGCTGCGCCGGAGGATGGCGGAGATGCGGCTGCCACGGATCCGTCGATTGTGGCGTTTGATGATCTGATTTCGCAGTATGTTGTCAGAGTTGCCAGCGCCGCGGAGAAGATCGGAGGAAAGGTTCTGGATGTGTCTAAGGCTATTGCAGAGGCGTTTAGTGCGGAGCGGGAGCTACTTGTCAAAATCAAGCAAACTCAGGTTTGTTGCAATCCATCGGTTATAACGCTTTAGCTGCTTGTGTTTTTAGGCTTTTCAAGTGTTTAAATTGCCGCTTAGATTCGAAGCTATTAGCTTTCGGTTGACGCATTTAATTTCCGCTTATTTCTCTGGGTATCTATTTTGTAGTCATGAATTACTTGATAATTAGTAGTGAAATTAGTCGACCTAATGCGGAAATTAGTGAGATTGAATGTGACTCTGTTTAGTTCCATCTTTTTGAAGAGGGGTGCAATTAGGCCAGCTTAGTAGAAAGTAGGAGACGATCCAAATTTGGGATGCTGAGAGGCCTGATTGGTAGACTACTATTGGTATTATTCTGAATGCGTAGTAGTTTTTGAATTCTGCTTCAAGATCTGTAGGTGTCAATGTGGTCTATAGCTCTATGATTGTGGAGCATCCTTACTCGCTGAACCTATTCTGGTGGATGCTGGTTGTGATGACATAAACAGTGATGGTTCACTGCTCTTATTTTTATTTTTAGTTTTTGGGAAATTTTGAGGTACCTTCCTGTTGACATTTGTAAATGATATAGCTAGAATGTCCTAGAAAAGATGCTTCAGTATCCAGACTTGATGCCAGTCTAACCTCTCTCGTTGTGTGTGTGATTTGTGCAGAAACCTGATATGGCAGGCCTGATTGAATTTCTTAAGCCATTGAACGAGGCGATTGGCAAAGCTTCTGCATTGGCAGAGGGAAGACGATCTGATTTTTCGCACCACTTGAAGACTGGTGCCGATAGTCTGGCTGCTCTGGCATGGATTGCATACACAGGAAAAGATTGTGGTAAGAGAACCTTACCTGCATAATTCACTCCATTGCCTTTGTATAAAAAACTATAACTAATATGCTATCTCGCTGTAGGTATGAGCATGCCTATAGCACATGTAGAAGAAAGCTGGCAAATGGCTGAATTTTATTGCAATAAGGTACTAATACTTATGAACCTTCCATGTTCAAGAACATAAAGAAAAGATGAGCTGATGGTTGATTCATAGGAACTTTGTCTATTGTGTGATTTGTATTTTCATTATCTTAAGTTGGTCTTCCTCTTATGTCCTACTTGAATCAGCAGCAATTGTTCTGTTTTGCTAATAAGATTGGCCACAATTATCTGACGGAAAATTCAAATTCTTTTTTATTTTGTTCAGGTCCTTGTGGAATACAGAAACAAAGATGTAAACCATGTCGAGTGGGCTAAGGCTTTAAAAGAACTTTATTTGCCAGGGTTGAGGGATTACGTGAAGGCTCATTACCCACTTGGGCCTGTATGGAATGCCACGGGTAAGATTGCAGCCGCTGCCCCAGCAAAAGCAGCTCCGACCCGTGGTGCTCCTGCTCCTGCTCCTCCACCCCCTCCACCTGCTTCACTTTTCAGTTCTGAAACAGCTCAACCTTCTTCTACAGCCCCTAAAGAAGGAATGTCTGCTGTCTTTGCAGAACTCAATTCTGGAAAGCCAGTTACTTCAGGTAATTATCAATTTCCAATCTCTAAATCTTTAATCGTGGAAATTTTTGTTTATTCTCCGTTTTTATGTGGGTTTTTTTTTTTTTTGGTACTGGAGGTTTGAAGAAAGTCACAGCTGATATGAAAACCAAGAATCGTGCAGACAGAAGTGGCATTGTTACTGCTCCTGAGAAGGGAGCTCGTGCTGGTTCATCTTCTTTCTCAAAGTCAGGACCTCCAAAATTAGAGCTTCAAATGGGTCGTAAGTGAGTAAAAGTTTATGCTTACCCAAAGGCATATTTCCTGCTTTTGAGTTCTTTGACAACTAACTGCCATGGTGTGCGCAGATGGGTTGTTGAGAATCAAATTGGAAGAAATAATCTAGTAATTGATGATTGTGATTCAAAGCAGACAGTCTATGTGTTTGGCTGCAAAAATTCAGTTCTTCAGATTCAAGGTAAGTAACGATTGGCATTCATTTTAAGTTCAGCTCTTTTGTTGCAAGTCATCAAAGGCTTAATCCAGAATACTCGCAGGCAAAGTAAACAACATTACAGTTGATAACTGCACTAAAATGGGGGTGGTCTTCAAGGTTGGTGAAGGAATTGTGACAATCCTGCTGCTTATTTAGAACTCTTTTTTAAGCCTTTGGCAATAAGGTCAAACTGACTCGTTTTCTTAAATTTGGGGAATAGGATGTTGTGGCAGCTTGTGAGATCGTCAATTGCAGCGGCGTAGAGGTGCAATGTCAGGTAAAACCACTAATATTCTTTTAGGTGTCTACTTGTAAGTCGTGGCTACTAATGACACACGGCTGACTTCCTTGAATGTAAAATGAGCCATCTGCTATGCCTTGTGTAGGGTTCAGCTCCAACAATCTCAGTAGACAATACTGCAGGTTGCCAGTTGTACTTGAGCAAAGACGCATTGGGTGCTTCTATTACGTCAGCAAAGTCGAGTGAAATCAATGTATTGGTACCTGGTTCTGAACCGGACGGTGATTGGGTATGTTTCGATGCTTTTCTGTAGCTGCCTAGCATCAAACTACTCTACTAAAGCTGGATCAGTCCTCCAAAAACACCATTTTATTACTAAAAACTAGTACTCCGTATAACACTATCTTGAATATGCACAATAGAGTTTCAGATACTAATGATCTCCTACTCCGTATAAATTATTGTATCATCAAAATTACTTAATTATGTAGAATCAATCAAAAAGCTATGTGTTCTCTTTGCAGGCTGAGCATGCTTTACCACAACAGTATATCCATGTTTACAAAGATGGGCAATTTGTGACAACTCCAGTCTCCCACTCTGGTGGCTGAAAAGACCATCGAGCATCAATGAAGCTGCCTTCCCCGTCACCCTTTCTTTTTAAAGGTTGGGGAATTTTCAAGTGTTCTTCTTCGGTTGATTGACCTGCCACACCCATTCAATATTTGTTTGATTATCATTGTTGTGTTGTGCTATTATGCTCTGCCCTCTAGTGTGCATCTTCTTGAAGAAGCTCTGTTTTCTTTTTCGGGGCACTACTCAATTTTTTCTTGTTTATCTGGTGTTTGATTTCTCTAGTGAAAATTTATTTCCAGAATTTGGTTTTACTTACCGTTGTTCTCCTCTAATTTAAAGATTTTTTTGAATTTTGAGTCGGTGTAATTGTCGATTGTCCAATCTTTTATGTTAGTGTGAAAGCAGACATGGATTAATTATCATAATAGAGTTACATTATGAGAGAAATGAATTGACCCAAAAATAACTCAACACACGTGTTGACGTTATGATTGTTTGGTCTTACTTCATTCTTATATTATTGAGATAATTATGGTTTTGGCCCTTTGGGTGAATCATAGTTGAACTTAGTCGTGCAGCTGCTGCCATCCCAATTCCCACCACGTAGTTATGGATTTTATTGGTTAACTGTAATAAAATAATTAGTGAATACTTAATACTACTACTAATAATATTGTATTTAGATGTAGAGTTAGATCTGTACAAGTATCGCAGGAGCTGCTTGTCATCCCTTGCTTCGGTGGTGGGCTTCTTTGTCATTTTGCTGTACTTGATTACTTCTCCAGCACCTTTACACATTTACAGGTGATTCAGATTCCTTGTCCAATTTGAAACCTAAATGTATAAAGTTAAGATTTAAATTATGCTTGCAACTTTACTAAAAATATTTTATTTTCTTGCCATTCATCAACTCTTTTTTAAAAAATCCAAATTGAAATATAATAGTACTATCAAAGGACAGTGTTCGAAAATTTTGAAATGCATAGTTGAATAATTTCTGCTCCTTTTGCAATTACATAGTAGTAGCATTTAATGATGCCTACATTTCACTTAACTATTTGTTTGATCTTTGAATTTGGTCTGTCGAAACTTTCAATATCTGCATTATGCGTGTATTCATTTTTCAGATTGTGTATTCATTTTTCTGTCCAATCTGACGTAATAAAGATATTAGGTACACTCGTACCAACTTTCTTTTCTTGGTAATTTAGTTTAGGATCTACATTAAGCTTTCTATCATACGATAAAGGAAAAACACTGTTCCTTTTAAAGAATAATAAATATTGAATATATAATTCATTAGATAGATAGCATATTCAAATTCGAATAACATAAGATGGTGTTTAGAATCAATCTCTTGAAAGATATGATAAAGGAATATTCGAAAACCTAAATGCAAAAGTTTGTTATAAATACTCCTAGAATCTAAAGGTATATCTTTAACTTAAGATAGTGAATGATTAAATTCATTCAATTTATGTTTGAATTGAAAAAGCTTGTAGTAGCCCTACTAATTATGTTGGAAAAGTGAGTCCTCAAAAAAAGAGAGAAAAAGAAGATCGTTTACTTAGTGTCCAAGTGCAACGACTCCAACATGACTCATTATTTTCTCTAAATGTGTTCAAATAATTTATTACTACTACCACCAAACATACTACACATCACAGACCACTCCACAAATAATTAACTAAATCTCAACAAAACCTACAAAATGCATCTTCAATCTTATTTATTCCTATTATATTCCATTTTCATTCTCACATAAGAACAACAAGGTTACAAATCTATGACATTTAAAATTCCTTTTATTTTATTCCGGTACTTAAAGAAATGGTTTGAATGTGTTCCATAAAGCAAATCCAATAAAAGTAGTCATTAATTTGCTTAGATGAGAAGTATTTGAATGAACACAAATACTTTTCTCCATTGCATCAACTTTCCAATTCTACCCCTCTTTCTTCCACCATCTAAACTACCCAATCTTCCACGTTTCTAGTTTCCAAACCCCCTCATTCACTCCAAATTTATGCTGCACTTCTCTTACTACAATACACACATCTCTTCTTCCTTTCCTCATTCCCATCCTCTCCCTCTCAAAATATACAAATTATACAATCAGTCATTACACAAACACCCATGGCGTCAGATTTCCAGACATATTCTGCACTTTTCTGTTTTTTACTGCTTTCATTTCACTCTGCAAGTAAGTCTACTTCTCTCTCTCAGCTGAACTTCAATGATACTTCTCAAGATTCCTTTTTTCACACGCCCATTTTCTTGAATTTAGATACTAATAATTTATACTATTAGAATCAAGAAATTGTTCATCTTTCTTAAGAAAATTCGCTGCCATGTTTGATTTAATTTATTGCGAAATAAACCAGTAAAAGGAAGTTTCTATTTTTATGCAATTAAAGAAGACTTGATTTTGACCAATTTAAAATTCATTTTTGGTGAAGATTCGGAGTCGTTCATCGGAGTAAATTACGGGCAGGTGGCGGACAACCTGCCGCCGCCGGAGGCCACGGCGAAGCTCCTGCAGTCGACGAGCATCGAGAAGGTCCGCCTGTACGGCGCCGACCCGGCGATCATCAAGGCGCTCGCCAACACCGGCATCGGAATAGTCATCGGCGCCGCCAACGGCGACATTCCGGCGCTGGCCTCCGACCCCAATTTCGCCGGAAATTGGGTCAATTCCAACGTCCTGGCCTTCTATCCCGCCAGCAAGATCATCGTCGTCACCGTCGGCAACGAGGTCGTCACCCTCACCGATCAGACCCTAGCGGCGCAGCTCGTGCCGGCCATGCAAAATGTCCAAAATGCCCTCAATGCAGGTATTGATCAAAGTTTTATAGCAACAGAGTTGGATATTTGTGTGCTTAATTTTGATGAAATGAAATGGCAGCATCATTGGGTGGGAAGATCAAGGTGTCGACAGTCCATTCGATGGCGGTGCTAAGCGCGTCTGAGCCCCCGTCGGGAGGGGCTTTCGGATACGGTGACACGATGAAAGGAGTGCTACAATTCCTCAGCACGAATGGCGCGCCCTTGATGATCAATCCTTACCCCTTCTTTGCGTACCGGGACGACCCCCGGCCCGAGACCAAGGCCTTCTGCTTGTTCCAACCAAATGCTGGCCGACCCGACGCAAACACCGGCATCAAGTACATGAACATGTGGGATGCTCAGGTAAATTTCTTGGATTTTATCACCTAAATATGGTGTTGGATTTTATGATGTTGTGATGATTGATGAATGTGTTTATAAATGTGAGCTCACACATTTTTGTTACCATGATTTTCCCCTACTATAGTTTTTACTCAAAATATCTTCATTCATGTAGAGATATGCCATCAAAATTTATTTCAAGATTCATAGGCAGCATTGCACATTTCTTCTTGTACTACTCTGTTCCATATAAATTTGCTCGAATTTTGTTGTGTGTGACGGCTACATGAAAACAGAACGAAACCAACACCTTTCTTTCTCGGCTAAATTGTATCTTCTGTTGATCTTAGCTTGATGCGATTTACTCGGCCTTGAAGTCGGCGGGGTTCAAAGATGTGGAGATTGTGGTTGCCGAGACAGGTTGGCCTTATAAAGGAGACTCCAATGAAGTTGGTACTACTGTGGAAAACGCGAAAGCCTACAACGGGAACTTGATAAACCACCTCAGGTCGAAGGTCGGGACACCCCTTATGCCTGGAAAATCCGTCGATACCTACATATTTGCGCTCTATGACGAGGATTTGAAATTCGGCCCTGCCTCGGAGCGCTCATTCGGACTCTTCAAGCCCGACCTTTCAGCGACCTACGATGTTGGCCTCGCTAAGAGCACACAGGTGAGGCATATCTTTCTAGTTATAGTGATTTTTACTTTGAATGATATAACTGTTGTTATATGCTTTTAGGGTTATTTTATCATGAGGTTTCTTTATATATATCGTATGAACCAATATAGTTTTTTAATCTCCGTGCCGAAAAGAAACGTTTCAACCAAGTTGGGACGGAGGGTGTAGTATGTATTGTCAATCTGATATAGTATTAATTGATTTGGTTAGACTCCGGCCCCGACCTCTTCGACTCCGGCGCCGACCCCGGCAGCTCCGGCACCAACAACGACTCAGGCCCCGACAACTCCGGCGAATCCGGCTCCGACGACGCCGGTGTCGACCCCGGTGAATCCGGCTCCAACGACGCCGACGATCAATCCAGTACCGAGCCCAGTTATAGCAGGTTGGTCCTTGCCTAGGCCCGGCATAACCGATGCTCAGCTGCAAGCAAATCTCAATATGCTTGCGGCCGAGGCATCGATTGTGGGGCCGATTGAGCCCGGTGGTGCATGTTTTGAACTTACAAATGTTGCATCACACGCTACTTATGCTATGAATCTTTTTTATCAATCTTATAGCAGGAGTTCCGGCGACCGCGGCTTCAAGCAGACGGCAGCCGTCACCGCTAGTAATCCTAGTAAGACAATGAGTTATGAGCCCTCTCTCCTTAGCTATATGTGTAATGTGATGTGATGATTTGTGTGTTTTTTGCAGGCTCTGGTTCTTGCGTCTACTCTTCTCGGAGTGCACGAACACAAACACGAACACAAAATTATTTAGGAGCTCGATTGAGGTAATTACTTCTATTGTGGCAAAATAGTACTTCTACGAAGTGTGTATATGTTATTTGGGGGATTGGATACTCTATCCATGTAATTGTTGATGTTTTTTATTAATTTTTGTTTATGTAGTAAATTTAGTTTTGATTTTATGTTGTTTTGTGGTGTTTTGGCTGATTAGGGAATATAGGCCCAAGTATTTTTTTTTTTAAAGTTGCAATGATTGAAATTTAATATAGAGTGTGGTGATGATGATGTGAAGAACCACATAAATAGATTGTTGGAAAATAGAGTAAATAATTAAAGAGTTCCGTTGGAACTATAAATTCTACTTAATAATTGGAGTAGTATACTTTTTAATTATACAACTACCAACCATCGTACCTTGACAACTTAATAGGAGTATAACTATCCACTTTATTTATTTGATTATTTATTTTAGTCCAACTACTCTCAAATCTGATTATTTTCGACTGTAAAGAATTATCATAATTTAAGCTTTTGAATTGAGAGATTAAAGACTGGATTTTAATAAAGCATAGCAACATTTTAACATATGAATTGACGTTCAATATTAATTGATTGAATTGATTATTCATACTTTGCAACGTGTGGCGATTGCCATTGAACATGTAATTTTGTAAATTGATAGTTTGAAACTTTAAAATGACGCGGTGGTTGCAATTTAGCTTAAAAGTTGTGCCTTCAAGTGTAACTAATCCAAAATTATCGCATAAATGTGGAAATTATTGTTGAAATGATCAAATGAATGTCCATTTAACCGTGTATGATGGATTAGTCTAGAATGATTTTTTTACCTCTGGGTAAAATGAAACGGCTAATCGATCTTAAAATAAAGCAAAAGGGATGTGTCCAAAATGAAATTATGTCGTTTTGCAGTTTTCTGTGTTTTTTTTTCTTTCAAAAAAAATCAAATGTTTAAAATAATCGTTCAAAATTCGATGCCATCCAAATCAATTGTCCCAAATAAGTTCAAGTGATGTTACGCAACAGATTCGATGCAATCAGTGCATTCCAAAAAAAGAAAAAGAATTTTATAAAAATAACATTATCGTCGACAAAAAAATCGATAGAGCAAGTAAGGTTAAGATTGTACAGTTTTTATGTATGGTGAACATTTTAAGTGGTGTAGAAATTGATAGTACTAATTTTTTATGTTAAGATTGAAAAATAAATATGCATATTTTTCATCTATAAAAGATGTATTGTATGATGAGCTTCCACTCTTTATAAAATTAATGAAAAAAATTGAATTTTATAAAATAGATGCTCGATGTTAATAAGTAAACAATGCCTCCATGACCCAAAACAAATTTTCTACTCCCACGGTAATATAAGTCTCATTTTTGGTATTTTGTTCCATTTATCATAAAAAGTGTGTTTAATTTTTTTTATTATAAATAGTAAATAAATTTTATATTTCAATAACTCATTTTATTCATAAAAAATATGAAATTTACATTCCTTTGATTTTTTTATTCACATTTCTTTAAAATGCGGTACAAAGAAGTGGATTCTTAATGCTAAACGAATTCTTGAAAATACCATGATATTTAGTCAAATTCTGATTTACCTCACGACTTTGAATAATAGTTTGAAAAATTATGAAGTGTTAGATTTGGTCAAAATTATCCATGATGATATTTTTGGTGAAATTATTATCTAATATAATAACTGAATGTCAAAAATAATGAGTTAATCATAAAAAAATGACAAAAACAACTACTCTATGATTTTTTCAGCATGAGATATTTAGATGAGTGATAACAAATTCAAAAGAAATTAGTATTTTTCGATTGATTTCATGATTTTACCGATTTCGGGTGACGAATTTGTAGTTTGTAGTTTGTACTGTTGGAAAGATGTTATATCCACGTCAGCAAGAAGGTGGGCCCCGCGGATGAAGTGAATGAACCCAACGTCTCTCTCTAGTCTGTAAAGTCCAACTCATTTCTCAGCATCACCAGCAGGCAGCAGCTTCCACGCCCAAACCTCTTTCAATTCCACGATTCCGTCCTCAATTCTGCGAAAATGTCAACCCTAGGTTTCAATTCAACTTCTTAATTCTTCTTCTGCTTCCAATTCATTTCTCGCTCACAAACAACATGTCCGTCGCTGAGCTCAAGGACCGCCACACGGCCGCTGCGGAAACTCTTAATTCTCTCAAGGACAGATTGAAGCAGAAGCGCCTCCTGCTTCTCGACACCGATGGTTTGCAATTGCTCTTACTCATTATGCTCACCAGATCCAATTGCTCTTCTCCTAACTATCATCTTACTATTCATCTATCTAACCATTCCAATTTCCATCCTCTCTGTTGCAGTCGCCGGCTACGCCCGGTCGCAGGGACAAACTCGGGTCAGTTTTGGACCCACTGATCTTGTTTGTTGCCGAACTCTTCAGGGCCATACCGGAAAGGTAATCCTTTGTTTTCTGAATTTTTTTATTGCTTCAAATGTACTACCACTTTTTTCTCTTCAACATTTTTGCCCAATTTTAATGACCTAATTTGCATCACTTTTCGTCTCCAGCATTTTCCCAATTTCAGTTACCTAATTTTTTTTTATCATTCTGGGGTTGCATTTCTTGTGAGAGGAAATATAAATCAGAGTTAGTCATTGGTAATGAAATACAATAATTGTTCCATTAAACTGGTTGTTAATCCATGTGTAAATTCTGGTGTGTGAGATATGAATTAAACATTCGGCATGCCATGTTTGATTTGAGTGCGCCGTTAGAGTAATGAATACGAGTGGCCCAAACGAACGATTCGTGTTACGATAATTCATTCAATGTGAATATAATACCTGAGATAGTTGTATATTGTTTACCAAAACAAAGACTAGATTATCAAAAGAATAATATATGTGTATCAAAAGATATACAAAAATATCATTCATTTATACTACCTCTCTGTCCACAAAAAATAGATCCATTTGATAAAAAATATGGAATGAGTGAAAAGATCCATTTGATCAAAATTGTAAATTAATGAGTTAATTTGTTGACCATGGTTCAGTTTTATTTTGATAAGAAACTTCTCTTTATTGCAAAGATAGGGGGTTATAGATGTGTATTCCCCGCTTCTCTTTATTGTCATAGTGTTTTGTCTTCTCTTAAGGCCTTGTTGAGTCCTAGGTGAATTAACTGGAAATTTTTCTTAAGGGGTGTCATATATCATGATTCATGACCATGAATAAATGTTGAACTAGAGGCATAAATTTATCCAAGAATTTACCTAGTCAATTGGGGTCTCACTGCTAGGTTCTGCGTAGCATTAGGGTGAATGTGACAAAGCCTTACTTTTGGGCAATCCCACATATGTCAGCTGTACATCAATCCCATTATCACTTTTGACTTTCTTAGCTGTGATGAAAATAATTCAAAATTGATGTGTCCACTAAAAAAGAAATTGCATGCACTAAGAGATGTTTTTGACAAGTTTTTTTCTTTTCCTGAGTTCATTTTGTTAAGCAAATCTGAAATGGTTCTTAGGTGTATTCGCTGGATTGGACTCCAGAAAGGAATCGTATAGTCAGTGCATCTCAAGATGGACGGTTAATAGTTTGGAATGCTCTCACAAGCCAGAAGACTCACGCAATTAAGCTACCTTGTGCATGGGTAATGACTTGTGCATTCTCACCCAATGGGCAATCCGTTGCCTGTGGTGGCCTAGATAGTATGTGCTCTATCTTTAATCTGAACTCTCAAACCGACAAGGATGGAAATCTTCCAGTATCAAGAATGCTTAGTGGGCACAAGGGTTATGTATCATCATGCCAGTATGTTCCAGATGAGGATACACACCTTATAACTGCTTCTGGTGACCAAACATGTGTCCTATGGGATATTACCACTGGCCTAAGGACGTCCGTGTTTGGAGGTGAATTCCAGTCTGGGCATACTGCTGACGTTCTAAGGCATGCTCGTTATCTTTCTAGTGCACACATGAAATTTTTTGCTTTAGAGCTTATCTGTTTTTATTGTTAATGACTTTAATAATGCTTTTTTTTTTTTTTCTGGTTCAGTGTCTCTATAAATGGATCCAACTCTAGAATGTTCATATCTGGCTCTTGTGATTCAACTGTCCGTCTGTGGGATACCCGTGTTGCTAGTCGAGCATCTCGTACTTTTCATGGCCACGAGGGAGATGTTAATTCAGTGAAGTTCTTTCCTGATGGGTATAGATTTGGAACGGGTTCAGATGATGGAACTTGCAGATTGTTTGACATTAGAACAGGCCACCAGCTACAAGAGTACAATCAACAACACGATGATAATGAGGCTCCTCATGTAACTTCAATTGCATTTTCCACTTCTGGTCGTCTCCTCTTTGCTGGATACACCAATGGAGATTGCTACGTCTGGGACACTCTATTGGCAGAGGTTTAAATATTTTTGCTTTAGTATGCTGAGTCTGTATTGTTATGGTTTCATAGAAAATTAGATATGCTGCTCAATTCCCGTCTGCCCTGTAAATAGGTTGTATTGGACTTGGGAAAACTTCAAAATTCTCACGGTAGTCGGATCAGCTGTTTGGGACTGTCTGCTGATGGTAGTGCCCTATGTACAGGAAGTTGGGACTCAAACCTCAAGGTTAGTCTTATTTTATCACCCGTCACCATTATGCATTCAAACTCCTTTTAGCTAACAAAATGGTTTTCCTGCTTATGAATATTCAGTAATACACACAAACAAAAACGTATGTATAGACATGAACTGTGAATCTTATTACTAATTTTATACCCCGACAGATCTGGGCTTTTGGAGGGCATAGAAGAGTCAACTGAGAAGTTGGAAACCGATTCTTGTGGAAAATGAGTGTCGTCATATCTCCATCCGAAATTCTAGATTTCGTATGTCCAAGCTATGGGTTGTGATACCGTTATTGGTTGTATTTTCTTCTTGTAATCTTTGAGATGCCTAAGACAGTTTGAGTAGATAAATGAAAATTTTTATGCAATAGTATTTGAGCTGAAACACCCAAACGTGTTACTGTTCTTGCCTATTATCTCACATTACCAAACCCCAAATAATTCACTTGTTACAAGAATCTTCATATCATGAAATTAATCATCATACCTTAATTTTACAAAGCTAGTAGTGAAAATGTGAAATTGTCTGCAAGTAGCAGAGATTCTTCAACAACTGCTTTAGGCTATTATGGAAAATGTAAATAACATGAATAAAAAGAGTCACTAACAGATAGAAAACCAAATTATATGACTCGTGAATTGTGACCAAGTATTCTGCAGAATTTGGCAAACAAGTGTACTACCATTCATTCATGGTGGCAAAAGTTTAGACCCAAAATCACTTAATCTAAATTACTAATTTCCGCTGCCCCAGACTAATAGTGATGCTCATGATTCTTTGCCAAAATAGTGTCTCATAATTCTAGTTCCAGTGATCTATAGCTCCAGCAGAACTCAAAAAAACGAAAAGCAGAACAAGAACACTGAGGTTTTGTGCTGTCGGGATACATATACTTGTAAAGGAACTAGTCTCTAGCGTCTCTTGCTTTTGAGTGTGCTCCATTGCTTGATGATATATACTATTCCTTCTTTCAGGGTTGCTCTTCTCTGCTCTTTTTTATGCCACAGCTCGCTGGTTACATACCTACCACTTGGATTATGCTCGTTCATCTCCATCAAAGCTGTTGTAACTGCTTGGTAGGCTTCTTCGCCTAACTTAATCCTCAGCTGCGTCAGCTCCTCATCATCTTCATTTAGTATTGCCTAATAGTACAATGACAGGGAAGAAAATAGCACCCATCATTTTCGGATTTTAAAGCATCAAAACGCCATTTAGGCAAAGTCTGTCAATATACCTCAAGAAATAGGCTATAAAATTCAACTTCCAGCTAATAGCAAACATTCATTTGCAACACAAATTCACATATCAAAGTCACATGCATAAAAAATGCTTTTCATGTTAGAGAGCTAATTGTCCACACATGGCAAACATGTTTTTTTCTGTTAATGGGGATGGTATGTGTAGAAGTTATGCACACTAGGAAACAATGTTTCATACTCCTCAGTTTTAGAAATACATACCTTTACACTTTTACCATCTTCAGTTTGGATGATCTTGAGAGGGTGCCAGTTAGAATCCATTATGTGACTCTCCCATTGTGTACATAGCTCAACAGCTCTGAGCTCTGTCTTGCTATCCGAATACATCCTTTTAGCTGCTGGTAAGAAGTCTTTACTACTTAACCCTCCCATTCTCTTGACCCCAATGATGGCCCGAGCAGACTGGTCCTTCAGTTCCTAGCAGAAAGCATTCTTGTATCGTTAAAAATTGACAGAAATTAAATGCAGAGATAGCGTAGATGCTACTACAGTTTGAATTCTCTAGTTCAAAAATAATCACGGAATGCATTATATATTCAGTTCCAATCACCATATACAACCCTTTTTACTTATTTCCTAAAGGAGACATCATCAGCAAGTACATAGACAATGCAGATACTTATCAATTTTGTAATGTAGCAGCAAAATAAGAAGCAAAATTAGCATATACTTAGATGTTAAATCAAATACTGAGTATGTTAATTACTTACATTTATTAGTTCCTTCCGAGCTTCTTGCAGTTCATCATTGCATTTCCGTTCTTTGACAATAAGAGCTTGACTGAGTTGATCAAGATCTTGAAGTTCTTCTTCCTTCTCTTCTAGTTCTTTCTGTATGGCACTAAACTTTTCTGACATGTCCTTGTCACCATCATCTCCCATGTGCTTTACTACTTGCAGACTCCCTGCGAGACGTCGTATCTCCAACTCCAGTGCTTGCTTTTCATCAAGTTCCCTTTCTAAGTCAATCATTTTTCTCTGAAGTTTCTCTTTCTCTTTCTAAGAGAATCAATGAAGTTAAATTATTGATATAAACCATAAATTCATTTGCTCAAGTTATATAATAAAAAAGCAGCACCTTATGTTCTTCTGCCAAGAGTAACATCTTTTCATCTGCCCTCTTTAATTTCAAGATTGCCATTTCATTCTACATTAAAAAAATGAAGTATTAACAACACGTATGCAGTAAATAAGTGACATCTATAACATCTTGAAAATTCTACACACTTGAGGATCGGTAATGTTCATGACCAACATAGATTCAAGCGACCACCGATACAGCCAGCCTTACCATGATCAGATATGAGCCATTGATATAAATCTAGCTGTGGTGAGTCCTGTTTCCAATGAATGTGACATGGGGGATGGTATATTACCTGTTTCTTCTCATGGTTGAGCCGTAAATTCTCATTCTCATTTTGTGCTTCACGTTCCTTCAACTCTTGCTCCTCTTCCTCCAGCTTCTTCCTCTGAACTTCCAATTGCATGTTCATTCTATCACGTTCTTGGAGAACTTTATGTAGTTGACCACTAGCACTTTCCTGCAGTTTTCTTCTTTCTAATAGATGTTGCAAACGTAAGATTTATGTAAGCTTTATTTCAAGACTAAAAAAAATAGGAAAGACCATAGAATATCAGAAAGACAAGAACAAAGAAATATTTGATAGAGAACTATAATCAACACCATAAAATGTACTATATACCTTCATTGAAAGCTTGGATTATCTTATCCATTTCGCCGATCACATTGATAAGGGATATGGAAGTTTCTTTGCATTTGTTTTCCATTTCTTTCAGGTTCCTATTTTGTGCATCTAATGTATTTTCCAATTGAGAGAGTAGTTTGCTATTTTTAATCTTCTCCTCATTTTGACGCTGTGCTATTGACTTCAGATCTCCATGCTTCTGTAGATAGTCACCAACAACATTGTCTGTGTGGAAATCACCCTCCCGAGCCACCCAACCATATAGCTTGTCCACATTCTCTTCATCCCAAAAATAGTCCCTCTTTCCTTGATGGCGAGCCTCATAAGCCTTCTCGAACCTTAAGGCATCATAGAGTCCGAGCCACTCACATTTAAACTCTATTACTGCATACCCAGAGTGACCTTTAAAATTCCACAAAGGGATTACCCTCACAGGATTGAACCCCTCATTTCTTAGCATATCCCTAAGTTTTGAGCCACTCGGTCCAACATTACGCCCATTTTTCCGCTGAACAGGAACATTTGCCACAATTCCCATCCATGGACATACATAGAGTTCATTCTTGTCACAGCTCTCATGAAGAGCTCTGTTATCCACTTCACTCAATAATGAATTATTTCCAGCATTTATTTCTAGCATATACTTCTTCAGGCCTAAATGTCTTCCCCTGTCTTTCGCTTTCCTCTTACTTGATCCCTGGCTTATCCCAGCAGCATGCTGCAGTAGATCCTTAAAGCGAAATATCTGCTGTTTTTTGTGAGTGCAGTAAGGGCACTGGTATTCATCTTTTGACACTCTGATAATGTGGCTGGATTCCTTCAAATGGAGAAAGCATGAATCGGCATACTCTTCCAACTCAGAATCACTTAGATCAGTAGTATCCTCCTCCGATAAGTTAGACATCTTCACCAACAGTCAATACCTGCAGTAGATTTAATGCATTAATACAAAGAAATGACACTGGTAACAGCTTAGTTGAAAAACTTGAAATGATAACATTGACATTTTCTGATTTCATTATTTTCAGGTCAATAGCACCATAGAGGAGCTATACTTCAAATCCAAACACCAAAAACTCTAACCTCGTCTATTTATTGCTAATTTCTTAGTGGAACAGTCTTTAAAAAGCACCGTATTATACCAGCAACCAGCAAGCAGGTAAAACACAGAAATTCGACTGCAAAAAGTTCTTTCCACCGATTTCCAACATTATCATTTTCCTTATTAGTATTACAAGAGGAAAAAACAAACAACAACAACAACCAGGGGGAGAAAACAAACAACAATGAGAACAAGTCATGCGGAATTATTTTTGTATTGAAAATCGAAACACCATTTCAAAGTCTCAAAAACATATGACGGGACACGAATATCCAGAGTTTGAAATTCACAGCAAGCTAAAAACCAAAAAAACATTTCGGATGGAAGGTTTTTTTATGTGAACAGAGAAGGAAAAAAAAAAAAAAAAAACATAGCGTCGTCAATAACACCGTATTAACCAGCAAGCAACCAATTTCCAGTCTCCAAAACTCTTTATACCAACCGATTTCCATCCTTGTTTTCTTCAGGATGAAAAGGCAAACAAAAATAACCAAAAATTATTGAAAAATGCAGGAGCAAAATAGAAAAAACGCATCCTCCAAGTCAAAATTAAAATATCAACAACATAATTATCCACAAACTTAAAATCAGAGGATAGCTAAAAACGAAGTCATTAGACACAGACGCACCGGAATTCGAAGAGGCTAACAGAAAATGTAGGCAGCCGAGAGGAGAAACTTTAGGGTTTTAGAGTGTGAGAAAGAAAATGTGTACTTTTGCAGAGAGAGGGAGAGAAAGAGGAGCAGTGCATGGATGATGGCGGTGTCTCTGCAACTTTTGATCGTCGTATTATGCCTTTCATTTTCAATTTTCCCTTTTTAGTAATGTGAATCGACACGTGTAGGCTCACGATTGAGTAATATCTGTAGCCTGTTGAATTTGAGTTGTAAGCTTGTAACAAATCAAGGGATTTTGCTTAGATGGATTTCGCAAATTGAAAATAGAACAAATGAAGCAACTATATATGAATTACTCCATCAAATTCATTCATATTTCACCTCACTGAACTCATTAATCTGTGGTAATTAGCGCTTGCTGCTTGAGAAGATAAAATAAAGATCTTTATCAATCTTATTTTTGGGTTAATCTCCCCCCTTAAATATGGCCATAAATCATAATAATAACGAAGAACACAACCCAACAATAAAAACATATGAACGTGATAAAAACGAAAATATACAGAGATGCCTGAATTCGGTCCATTTTTTATATACTGAAATTAAAACTATAACAAGCAAATTCTCTCCCAAAGTATATTTACATGGCAATCATGAATTCATTCTCTTCATACTTCAAAATATAATAATAATAATAATTACGTTGCACAATTCATAATGTATTAGGAGTACTATAGATTGAAAGAAAGTAAAGTAGTGCAAATGCACCTTTACAAGACAAGCTTATATAAATCAACTTAACTACAAGTATCAAAACTTCTAGTCGACTTATTTATTTGAATAAGAAGAACACACACGCATCATCCGTCTACTTCTTCTCAACCACTCCAACTGTTCTCAAAGTATCAGTTTCACGAGAGCTGCCCCAAAAAAAAAAATATTATATAAGTAATTTATTTATATTCTCAAATTCATATTAGGTAGTATAGTAGATACCGCGTGTATATATTGGCGCCTCCAGAGTCGCCATACTGTGTCTCCTGCAGGTGGCCGACCTTACGGAGGAAGGATTTGTTGACGAAGTTGTCGCCAGATCGGATGTAGGCGTCCGGGTTGTCGACCTCCGGCATGGAGCCCCTATTCGTCTTGGTGACATGCACAATAGGAGACCGCACGAAATGCTGCGTCGCTGTGTGAACTCCGATCATTATAGCCATCACAACACACCCTCCAATCATCCCTATTGGGTACAACGAATGCCCCAGACTCGTCTTGATCTTCTTCAGAGCACTCCCAATGGAGTTCCCTAAAAACTCCCTTATTTCTCCCTAACTCCTGCCACATCAGCGCCACATCAGCACCAAAATTTATCCCCAGTTTTTAGCCAAGTGCTACATTGGTTTCTCCCTTATTTCTCCCTTATTTCTCCCTAACTCAACATTTCATTTTTACATCATTATTTTTTATATTATTTAATTTTCCCTACAAATGTATTTAATAAATAGACTAATAATGAACAATTCATCGTTGTATTAATCATTGGAAAATATAATACAACGAGAAAAAAAAAACTACAAATAAAAAACGCAAATAAACAAAGATTTAAAAAAAAAAAATCTAAGACGGAGGGGCCGGAGGGGCGTCGGGATCGAGCCCCAGCGTACTCTGCAGGTGTTGGATGCATTTCCAGAGGGCCGCCTTTTCTTCAGGGGTCCCGCCGCCGGTGAAGTACAGCGTGTACATCTGGGTCAGATTGGCGACATTGCTCGAATAAGTGGCTTTTTCTAAGTCGATGACGGATTCCGACGCGACTTCCGACGTTGCGCCCTTCCCCTTCCGCCTCCCCTTCGCCTTCTTCACTCCCTCCGGGCGCTCGTGCGGACCATCCCCACTCAAGTCGATGTGGGCCGCGCTCCCCTCGCTCTCCGAAACGCTAAGTCGCGAGCGCACCGATTTCCCGTGCAGCGCGTCGTGCATTCCCGTCCGGAATTTGGGGAGATCCTTCAGCTTATCGTAGATGTTCCAATACTTGAAGCCCTTCGTCGACAAGTACTGGCTACTATACATCCGGATGGCCTCATCTCGGACCATGTGCTCGTTCTGGCCACTCGTCATGTGAGTCATCAAGTTAGAATAAATACCGTTGAAGTGCCCGCAGTCCCTCATGAGGCGCTCCCAATGCCGACGGATCGCCTCGCTGCCATGGTCCTTCATTGAGGCAGTCTTGTGGCTCCTGTACTTCGCGGCAATCCGCTCCCAGAATATGATCTCAGTCTGGTAGTTGCTGCGCTCCGCGTCCTGTGACGTGTCCGCCCAGCAGTCGGCTATCAGCTCGGACTCTTGCAGAGTGTAAGTAGTCCTTACCCGCTTCGGCCTCTCATCGGAACCCGTATCAGTCGCAGCCGACGACGCCGGCGCCTTCCCCCTCCCGCTCCTAGAAGGCGGCTCGGTGGGCGTTTCTTCCACCTCGAAGTCCTCCGCGCTCAGTGTCGCGGCCTGAGATTCTTGGTCGCCTGGGGTTGATCCGGGGGTGTCGAACTGGGGCCGATACACATCGTCGGCTGGAAAGGGCATTCTGCCGGCAGAGTTGAAGTACGGAGAAAGTCTCCGCGCCGGAGGAGTCTGCAAAGGAGACGGACCCCCGTATGGAAGTTGGCCGGGAGGAGAACCCATCGCCAACAACGACTGCATCCACTGCTCGTTTGCTTCATCCGTGTTGGGAATTTGTGAACTCGACTCTTTCCCCTTACCCTTATCCTTACCCGATCGGGAACTTTTCTTCCAAAAGCTCATAATTTTGATGAAAATTGAAGATTGGGAGAAGAGATTGAAAATGGAGAGAATGAAGATTGTGGGTGATGAATGGAGGAAGTGGAGGAAATATTTATAGGGGTGGAATGTAAAATAGCCGTTGGGTTCAAAAAAAAAAAAAAAAAATTTTAATTATCGCCGATTATCGCCGAGCGTCGCCACAGTGGCCGGCGATCGCTCGGCGATAATCCGGCGTTAGAACGCCACTCGGCGAAGCAACGGCAACATTATCGCCGAATTATCGCCGACTTCGCCACAATGGCCGGCGATAATTCGGCGATAACCGGCGATTTATCGCCGAGAATTCGCCACCTCCATTGGGAATGCTCTCAACATTCCCATTTTCACCGGCTCGCCCCCCACTTTCCGAGCCGTGCCTGAGGCCAGCCTCCGGATGTACACCGAGCTTTGCATTGAAGGATTGCATTGTCTCTACATTGCATCAATTTGTGTTACTTTTTTTTAATTGCAAAAAAAATTGATTTAGTGTAAAACAAAATCGGAACCAAAACATCGTGTCTTCTTTAGTGATTACTTAATCATGAATAAGGTAACAAAAGGGGGAAAAAGTGGGAAGAAATGCTAACCAACGCGCTGAATGCCATGTCGAAATAATCCTTGAGGGAAATACACTTTTTGGAGATATGGTGATGATACAAATGGATTTAAAGATTATTGAAAAATACCGACAAAAAAAAGAGGCAGTTATGGATTGATGGTCGGTGTAAAATGCGGTTTCTTGAAACGAATTGCAGTTAGGAATTGGTGGTTTGTGTAAAATTGTGATTTCTCTTTTGCGAAATGTCGCAGCTTGTTTAGAAAAATAGTGGGTGGTCAACTGAAACTATTTTTAGTGCATTATTTTCCGCTGATGATTACTCATAAGCTAGTAACTCATGATTAAATAAATATCATATTTAAGTTTTATTTTTTTAATTACCGTATATTAACTTTAACTAAAACTTAGTATTAACTTTGAAAATATCACGTCGTAATCCCTGAATTTAGGGGATAATCTCACATATAGTACTTTTTCCAATATTTGACCTATTTTCACCTGAAAATGCCTCCAAGGACATTTTTTAGTTTTTACTCCTATAAAATTAGGGCATCGAGGTACTTGATATAATATTTTCACTATCTCTCTAGAATCGGGTACGATAGTTTACAATAGTTTAGGAACATGAAATGATATTCACTTTCACTTTTTCAATCATTATATGTCGAATCATCTTTTAATATATTTCTCTTAAAATTTTAGAAAGTAAAAGTTTAAAAGAAAAAATAATATGAAATATTTTAATATATTTATTGTAAAAATTAAATTTTTTTATGATGCTTTCGTTTTCGTTTTATTTTTTAGTAATGTGAATTGACACGTGGAGCTTACGATTGAATGCTGTAGAGTGTAGCCTGTTTAATATGAAATGTATCAAACCAAAAAAAATAGTTTTTCGACTTTTGCTTGGATGGTTTTGCGAATTGAAAATAGAACATATGGAGCAACTACTTATAAATTAATTAAATTACACTACATTGCATTTTGCTCATATTTAGTGAACTCATTGATGTGTGGTAATTAGCGCTTGCTGGTAGAGGAGATAAAATTAGGAGAACTATATGATGTTTTTCTATCTTTTTTTGGGTTAATCTTCATTCTCTCATATGGCCATAAACTTAATAATGCAAGTAACGAACACAATCCAACAAAAAAAAAATATGAACGTGCTGATTTCTTAAATACCAAAAATACGGAACAACTGAATTCATTCTTCATACTTCAACTATTATAATAAAATAAAACAAATTATAGTTGCACAACTTCATAGTGTATTGTATATAGTGAAACAAATTAAACTAAAGCACATCTCTCGTGCAATGCACCTTTACAAGACAAGCTAGTAGTATAAATCAACTTAAGACTACAATTATTAAAAATTATTGAAGTATATATAGACCATTGGAGAGATATGCTGATAAAGTGCACAAGTAATAATTTTGGAAAATACCAGTTTGTACATCTATCATGTCATCTCCAACTATTTACATTAAAAAAACCTATCTTTCAATATGTATGTCATAGTGTCATACTAAAATATAGTTTTACTTTAATTATTTACACCAAATTCAAATTTTACACTACTTTTTAGTATGTCTTATAAATTTTTTTGCAGTAGCATCATATTATTGTTGTTCCATTTTAAAAAACCAAAAAATAAGTTTAAATTTGATATATGTTTAGAAAAGTTTTCTACACCAAAAATGAATTTTAGTGTATGGTTGGAGATGGTATCACAAATGCAACTCATAAGAGCATCTGCAACGGTCAGTCCATTGGGAGGTTGTCATGTGTAGGCGGAATTACATGGAAGAAACAAGGGGCTTAAGCTTCCATCATATTCATTTGTTAAATTCTTTTCCATAATAAAGTTTTATAATTTGTTCATATTTTATAAAAATAATTATATAAAAGTCACTATTCATAGTATAGTAGGAGATAATAGAGGCATGATGAAACAAAATCGACTAGTAGTAAACATGAATGTAAGATAAAAATTACATTGTATGGCATTTATAACAATATAAAAATGTGAAATTAAAAAAAGGCTACAATATTTGTACGTCTTTAACCATCACCTCTCACGCCCGAGTAAATAACAAGTTTCGCCTATATATGTATTGCAAGTGTACAACATACACGTATCATCATCAACTCAATTCTTTCTCAACTCTTTCAACTCCTCGCCCGCACCGACTCTCCCGAGTCGAACTCTTGGCTCGACAACGCACCCTTACCGAACTTCCTCAGGTCGTAATCCGAGCTGCTGGTAGAGAGCGTCGACGTCACCTTCGCACCCGCGTTTAGGACTTCGAGTGACACGTCCCCTTCCAAAGCTCGCACGATCTATATAGCAAATTCCAATACATAATTAAAAGACTTTCATAACTTACAAATCATGTTGAGATAGCTAGACTTAAAAAATATAGCTAAAATCAAACCGTCAGAAATGAGTCACATCCCCCTTAAAAAGTCTATATAGGGAAAGGGTTATCCACTTATTTATAGAGGTGTCAGGATCACTAATTTTCCGACAAGTCAATACAAACCTGGCTCATTTTAGGGCGTCCTCTAGCAGAATGTCTAATGCAAGCGCCGGCGCATGACACCATGTGAAGCATTTCTGTGCGATCGTAGTTGTCTCCCAATCGCGGATCAACCAATTCCTCGAAGCTGCCTCCTTCTTGAACTTGTGCCAGAATAGGCCTAGCCTGCATGTACACAAGCGTAACGAAACCAAATTAAACCGATTCACATATATAAACCGCGAAATCAAAACTTAATTACCCAGTCGACTAAGCTATCGTCGTCGCTGTGGATATCGACAGGCCTTCTTCCGGTTATGAGCTCTAGCAGCATGATTCCGAATGAGTAGACGTCGGACTTCTCGGTCAATTTCCCGCTCGATGCGTATTCAGGAGCCAAATACCTAATACCAACTCATATTTCAACTCATATATATTTTTTAAATTAAAAAGGTAGCAATTTAATACTCCGTATAATTTAATCTCTTTTACCCAAATGTTCCCATAATTCGAGTTGATACGTGAGTGTAGTTGTCGTTTGAAAGTTTGGCCAATCCAAAGTCTGCTACCTGCATTCATACAACATGATTAATTAATAAATATTTAAACATGCATGCAGCATTTACTATTTAGAGACTTACCTTTGCTTCAAAATTTGAGTCTATCAAAATGTTGGCAGCTTTTATATCTCTGTGGATAATGCGAGGATGGCCTGCACATGAATCAAATAAATAAATTTTTAGATTATGATAAAATATGAAATAAAATGTGTATTCAAATACTAACAATCCTCGTGAAGGTATGCGAATCCTTTAGCAGATCCCAGGCCAATCCGGTGTCTCGTAGGCCAATCCATAACCGGACGACCGGCTCCTGCGTTTGATGGCGAAGATAGATAAGACAAAACATAATATATAATACTATCTATTTTAGGTAATTTTAGATCAGATAACGGAGTTACCATGAAGGTGATATTCAAGGGTGCCGTTAGACACGAATTCATAGACGAGCAGTCTTTGAGCTCCGGTGGTGCAATAGCCGACCAGCGACACCAGGTGGCGGTGGTGCACTCTGCTTATAATATCGACCTCCGCGTGGAACTCGCGGTCGCCCTGCCCGCTGTTGGATTTAAGGCTTTTCACCGCTATTTCCTTCCCATTGGGCAGCACGCCCTTGTGCACGAAACCGAAACCCCCCTGCCCCAGCAGATATTCCTGGGCGAATCCACGTGTCGCCGCCGCCAAATCTTCGTATGTGAAGCTGCTCTGGCTGAACCCTAGCGAAGGCGCCGGTGACGGCGCCCCCATTCCACCTTGGTATGGCCCTGAGAATCCGGCCGAGCTCATGTCCTGGCTTGTGAGTGCTGGCGGAGGAGGCGGCGGCACTGGCCTCCAGCCGTATTCAGAGCTCACGTTGGCGCTCCCCGGCGGAGGCGGTGCCTGGATCTTCACCATGTATTCCGAGGAAGGGTTATTATAGTAATTATCTGCACGGAAACAAACCGTTTGTTTTGTGCTTAGTCAAATTGATTCGAAATTTGAATTATAGGGTTTAGAAATTGGGGGATTTAATTTTACTCATGTTTTGGGGAGGATTGTTGTTGTAGTATCTCATCTCCTGATCAGGCCTCGTTTTCTTCTTCTTTCTCAAGCAACAAATCATTAGAGCTACAAAAACGAAGAGCAGTAATGCTGCTCCAGCAGCGGCAGCTGCGATTATGGCGGTTTCGTTCGTATCGAAACTTTTTCCCGATTTATCCTCTAATTGCGGATCGCTCTTTTGGCGATCGTTTTTAGATCGCGGCGGCGGCGGCGGGTGTGATTCTCCGGATTTCCTCGGCGGCGGCGGAGATTTGCTTTTGTCATTTCCAGACGGCGGCGGCGGACTATTAGAGGATTTGTCACCACCAGATCCCGATGGAGGCGGAGGCGATGCGGATTGAGTGGGGGACGGTGGTGGTGGTGAGGAATCGGTGGACGGTGGTGGCGGTGTTTGCGTATCCGCCGCCGTTGTTGAGTCAGGTGGTGGCGATGGACTCGTAGTTGAATCCGAAGACATTATTACAAATTTCTAAAAAATTCAGAAGAAAGCAACACGCATCCCTACCGATCTCCCAATCAGGTAAACCCTGATCAAAATTCACATCTCCTCGTTAAACCAAATTTGCATAAATAAACACAAATTTACGTCTGCAAAATTCAAACTTTTGCAGACGGAGAGTTAATATGATAAGAAAACAGTTGACTACTAAAGGAAATGTGCTAGGTAGAATTTATTTATTTATTTTAAGTTTTGGAAGGAAAAAAATGGAAAATGAAGAAGCAGAGAGAAAGGGGAGAATACCTTTAGGAGAAAGGCAGGATGGTTTGAGAAAGAGAGGAGAGAAAAGAGAAGAAATGGAGCATGGGGTTGGTTACAACAAAGCCAGAAAATATGGTTGCAATTACATCCTGGTAAATCTCCTACCAAAATGGGAATGGAACTCATATTTCTATTTTTGGATTCATACTTATTCAATCTTTTCCAAACAATTCATTTTTTCTCTATTAAATTAATGGTATTTGATCTAGTGTCTATTTTGCATGCATGGTATAGCTTGTTGGATATGTGGAGTGGAATTTTGGGAACTAAAAATATACAGTTGGTTATCGACTGCCATACATAATTTAGGTTCATCAAACAAAATAGTACTGACTTTATTATAGTAAGAGTTATTCTTTGTCCATATGAAAAATTTAATAAGAGGGAAATTTATGTTATATTGGGCCGCACTCCTATGCAAGTTCGCGCACAATACGGTCAATTTCCTACGGGAACTACATTGAATTTTAAGAGAGAGTAACTATTACTCCTAGTACGAGTAATTTTAAATATAAATATAATTATTTTTATTCATAAAAACAACAACTTTATATACAGAGTGAGAATCGTAATCAAATGACAACTCACGTGTTATATGATAATAACTAAATACCCTTGAAATGATATCATGGAAAAAAAGAAGAATGATGTTAAAGTAAAACTCAATATCATTTTCAATTCAGCTCAATATCATTTCCAATTAACCTAATTAAATCATTTTCAATTCAATACGTTGTTATTAACTAAATAGAATGAATGGTTAATATTAATGCAACAGCAAATAATGGGCGCGGCTCAACACGGTTGTCGGTGCAGGAGTCGGAAGCCGGTTAGCGACGTCGTCCCATGGGACAAACACAACAAAGGCTAGAGGATGAGTCGGACCAAGCCAAGAGGCCTACTTTTGAGCAACCAATTGTCTCCTTCGGATAATAAGAGAGCAGTTAATCAATAATTTCATTTTTACATGTTCGAGCATGTTGGAAAAATATAAATTATACAGTCACAACTACTACAGATGGTTGTTTTGATTGGCGGTGATGTAAATTATGGCAATTTTACAATATCCAGCACCAGTTATAATCTACAAAACCAGATTGATATCACTCACACTAAAGCATTCCTAAAGCTTTTCCTTCCCCATGCCAGGATCCCTCTCATTGCTGGGATTCTCTTAAGCTGCCCTCCATCTTAGATCCTTTTCAGCTGATTTTGATTCCTGTTCGATAAAACCTTCTAGAAGTCCGGTCGGAGTAAGTGCATTGTTTAAGCATAAGGCCTCTTTCACCACCACAACATCATTTACAAATCAGCCTGATTAGCAATTTCAGTCAATAAACATGTTTGTACAGACATTTAGGTAATAAAAAGAGAAATTTATGCAGAGATACTCACTTCGTAGAAGTGAAAGTGTACAGACATTTGGAGCATAAGATGATTGGCAGTAAACTTAGGGGCTACTCCATTCCAACTGAACTTCCTGTGGCGTTTCCAGTCAACATAGTGCTTGAAGTAGGATTCGGTGGCATCACTGGTCTTGAAATTGGTGGCCGAAGGGAGTTCATGCCCATTAAGGTTCTAGACGCTGCGTTTGGGAAAGCAGCTGATGCCCTGTTCGGAGGTAGATTTTGTGAAGCTAGACGAGCTGATCCCGGTGGCATCCCAAAGCGTGTTGCAATTATCTGTGCTCTCTCTTGTAAGAGCCTCTGTTTCGACCGATCCAACAGTTCCCTAACCCGCATTCCGACATTTTCCATATCGGCAAAGAAAGCCAACTTGGTCTCCAGCTTGTACAACTGCAACCAAAGCAGCCCTAAGCTATAAAAGGTGCATATAAACAGATAAAATAGTACTTTGTCAAACCCTAGTATGACCTCAATGACAAGAAAAAGAAAGCTTCTAGACACTGCACAAGTGCAAAGACATTAGAGCATCCCCATCCGTGCTCTTATTTAAGAGCACGGAGGTGGGCCCGGACCCATTTTTACTCTTTGTCCTTAGGCAAGAGCACAACACCCACATCCGTGCTCTTCCGCAAGGACAAGCTCAAGGGTCCCACTATTCTATTATTCAATTTAAATACTTCAATTACTAAAAATATTTCTACAATATAAAAATACATTAAAATATAAAAATTACATAATTGAATCCTAAAAAATAAAAATTACATAATTAAAATCGTAAAAAATAAAAATACATAATTAAAATGTGAATTTTTTTGGGGAAAAAATTGAAAAATAAATTAAAAGTGTGTAGAAAACGGATATAATTTATTAAGAAGTGTGAAAATAATTTTTTTAAATTAAAATCGAATTTAAAAAAAAATTAAAAAAAAATGAAATTGCCGTTGGCCAATCGCGTGCCGCCACGTCAGCATGCTCAGCGGCACGGACGTGCTCTTATTTAAGAGCACCACCCTGCCGCTGGCAAGGACGGACGGACAGCTTTTTTCATACCGATGTGGATGCTCTTAAACAAAACCAGTGTACTTTCCAGGAATAACTGTGAGGGGTATACATCAAATATAACTTGCAACGGCAAATATACCTGCTTTTCTATTAGAAATGTGGAAAGCTGAAGTATCTGATCTTCTTCTTGATCGGCAAGAAGCTTTGCTTTCACTGCTCCAGCTGATAGGGCAGTCACTGCGGCTCGTTTTAGCTTCTCATCAGAATCAAGATAATTTTTTGTCGCTTCAGAATCTTTCTTTTCATTACCACTTCCTTCAGCTTCTCTATCACCTACTTCATTAAATAGAAGATGTTATGTAGTTTCATCTCAAAATCTGTCTTGTTGGTCTTTAGAGGTAAGTAATAAGCATTTATGTTCCAGATTTCCAGGCAATATGACACTTTTTATCTCACTAAGATGAACCGTCTATAGCTGATGCAATGAACTCAGTTGAAGAATCTTCCGTCCATTAGACAGGTTAATCACCTTAATGATGAAAACAAGTTTAAAAAGGAAAAATGCAAAATCAATACCAGCAATGTTGTCTTTTTCAGTTGAATTTGAGTTAACCAATGCATCAGCCTCTTTATTTCCAGAAACAGGTGCCATATCTTCTTCTTTAATAGGCTCTTTAGAGTGAGAGCCATCCACAGCTACGGCTACGCCTTCTGGTTCAGTGGCAGAACTTGATTGAAGCTCAGTTTGAGATGTTGAGACTGCTGGTTCTTCAGCATCTTTTGGTGCTGTTTCGTTTGGCAAATCAGAGCTACCAGGGGCACTCTGTGAGTTTGGTTTAACATCCTCCTCCATAGCCACTACATCAGGTTCCTTAACAGTATCTGATCTGTCTGTACTGTCAGGTTTGGGTGAAGCTGCATCATTTTGGTCCTTAGAAGAAAAATCCTTTCCTCCATCATTTCCATCATCAGGTAAAACAACTGGATTAGGATTTTCCTCTAGTTTTTCAGCATTTTCATCCTTGTCCTTCTCAGGTTCATGCTCTGTTGTTTTAGTAGAAATTCTGCAAATTTATAATTCAGAAAAAAAAATACAATCAAGAGTGTAATTGATTTTCAAGTAAAAAAATGACACAAACATTGGGAAACACATACTCTTCGGCATCATCCATACTCTTCTTGTCATCTGGAGGATCTTCCAGAGGGATGCAGTGCCTGGCCGCAAGCTGCTCACTGGAATAACCACTAGAGAGAGATTTCAATAGGCTACAAACTGATGCGTTGGCAATATTAGGGTCCACCAGTCTTACTAGAAATGCAGCCTGAGATAGAGAAACTTATCAGGTTGCAATAGAATGTAAACGAAGTTAAAATGCAGAATATTCAAACTAATTGAACTCAATTTTATTTAAGCTTGGTCATTGGAAAAAGATTTCAAGCAAATACAGACAAGAGGGAAACACAAGAGAAGCCAAGCTTGATATATAAATAATTTAGGATGACGGATTAAACACCACATACCAATGTCATCACAGGGTTACCAGCTTCAGCTAAGCATAATTTATCTCCAGGTGATGGAAAAGAGCACACGGCTTCAAATGCTTCCTTGAGAGCCTTCAATGCAAAGCTCTCTCCAGCTTCAGGACTCGCATCTGATTCCTTGACCTCATTAACCTCTGAGATATCCATTGGACAGGATGAGTCCTGATTGTCGGTACTCCCACCTTGGTTGTCCGTTTTCACTGCAGCATCTTTAGGAGCAGCATCACTATCTTTATCAGCTTCAGGAGTAGAGTCTTTGTTACTGATGGAATCCGATGCCCCATTTTCCTTGGGAACGTCACTGTTTTCATCACCATGATTGAAAAAAGTATCTTCAATTGGCATTTGAACAAAGTGCAAGATACACTGAGCTTTTGTCTTTGTTGCAACATGCTCAGCAATCTCGCTCCAATTATCTCTAAATAACTCTATAGCTTCAAGCAGAAGAAGAGTTTCTTGATCTGTCCATTTCCCTCCACTAGCACCACTAGCGTCTGGTGGTTCCATAAGAATGAAATCTAGTGGGGACATATCTGACCCAAACTTCCCATTGTTGTAACACTCAGCGCAGAGATCAAAATCCGCCTGTTTACATGTCAGATTCAAAAATAATAAGCATATCATATAAGTATGGGCACTCAAGAGCATAAAACTATGTATATAATGTGATGTCTATAATGTGATAGAAATACATGTTTGGACATGCTAGCAGAATGAAGCAACTACTACTTTGCACATAGTCATGAAACTAGTCCAAAGAGCTACTGACCAGAAAGAAATGAAAACAATCACGAATATTAGATGTTGGCCACCTCTAAAATCAAAGTTTAGATGTTTGCGATTCTCATAGACAGAAATAATTAATATTTTTCTATAACAAAAGAGCTGTCGTACTTCTACGCTATCATATATTGATATAAGGTTTCCCTTCCAGTGAATATTTTTTAATAGCATTGAAGGGACAACACTACATTTACCTTTTAAACTGATGCAAATTCAAGCACAATAATAACAACCAGATATCCAAAGATTTTATCTATCTTTTGATCATTAGGAATTTAAGTGTGGCCTAACATATTAAAACCACTACTTTCAAATAAAATGGAACTTCTTAGTTCCAAGCCATGCTTGTAGCTGAAGTACACAGACATGAAATTTCTTAGTTCCAAGCCATGCTTGAAGATGAAGGGACCTATTACACAGAAATTACGCCAGGTGCTGAAAAATATACTCAAGCAAACTACAAATCCTCATATATGCATATACCAACAGAACAAGCATTCAGAAAGAAAGGAACTTCAATGTCAAAGACAAGAAACCTGCTTCTGGCAGTGATATCGCTTCCGTGAACAATCCGCTGAACAAGAGTTACAATGGTACTCAACAGAAGGGCCTTCAGACTTCACTAGTTCATCAGTGACGACAGTTTCTGGAAGCAAACCAGATGAAAAGGATGGACTGTTCATGTTCATCCCGGCAACAATTGGATTCCATGATTGCACCGCTTCAAATTTAAAGAGTTTTTCAACCAATGATTCAATTTTCCCAGATTCATCCTTGTTAGCATCCACATCAACATTAATAGCAGCAGGCTCCTGGTCTGGGAAAGGATGGTAATTAATCAATCCCCAGTAATCCAGAAACTCCATCACCTCTTGCCTAGCATCAGGTTCTCCAACAGTAAGTTCGGACAGATGCTTCAGCTCAACTTTTGTATCAGGATCCAGGTGGAACTTTTTCATTATCCAATTCCGTATCTCCATATATATTTCCTGAGTCCTACTTTCTGATTTCCCATTGAAGAATGAAGGCAGCATTCTTTCTTCCAGTGGATGGATTTTTGTCCATGAAAACCAACCTGAAACACAAGTATATTTAGGGGAAAATATTCTACTGAAATTCAACACAAATTGATTTTTGGAAATTTCTAATAGAAACGACAAAAGGAACTTGGAATGCTTCAATCCCAATTACTTATCCTCCCGCGAAAACACCGACATGGACCAGAAGATAAAAGAGAAAGGTCTTCAAGACAAAAGATGCTGCATTTACACCTGAACTGAGTTTTCCTTAATCTTTAGCCACTAATATAATGATGGAAAGTAGCTGCAATAGCACGAAGCTCAGAGCAGAATACCCTCGCAGACGAAAGACCTATATAAGGTGATAGTCTTACTTAATGACATCCTCAGCAAATAAGTAGAATTGCTTACCCAATACTTCCATTTACTTTCCTCATCTAAGTCCAAAATTGGGGAAAAGATCAAGCTTTTATTATCCATGAATGACTTTACTAGTAAAGGCGGTAAATTCGATTCCCTAATTCCTATATGAAAAAATGTTGGTGGAAGAATAATCTCCAATTACCTTACAAAACCCTAATTTCGAGGGAACCATACAATCAAGCTCCAGATGAGAATAATTCACCACAAAATACAAAGAAGACTACCTTTTTTTCTCAAAATAACCTATCTGCCAGTCTAAACCTTTAGTTAAACTATCATGCATTCCTAACCTATTTCCCCAAATCAGAAAATTAGAGTGTGAGCAATGTTGCCCTAAATTCGACAATCACTCGTCTCAGTGTGTAAAACAAACAAGCACAGCGAGAAATACCGTAATTCAAATCAATGACTCACCGGCATGAATAGGCACCACGTGAGAACTCGCATCTCTCGATCTAATCGCTTCATACTCAGCCTCAATCTTCGCCTCCATTGCCTCCCAATTCTCGGTCAGTCTACTCATCTCCTCAGCCCTTGCCGCCGCCGCCTCCCGAGCCTCCACCTCGCTCTTCAGCAAAGCCGCCTCAGACAAGCTGCTGCTGTTGTACGGCTGCACGCGCGCCCTAGTGCAGGGCCCATTCATGTGGATCGGAGAGAAAGGAACCGCCGGAGGCTTCTCCCTCGCCTGTCTCTTCGAAGAAGCCGTCTGAGAAGCCGAGCTTCCGCCGCTGTTGTTGATGGAGGCCGATTTCCTCTTCTGACCGCCTCTCCGCCGAGAAGTCGGCTGCTCCGACGGTGAAGCCTCCATCGCCGAAACCGTCGGAGACGAATTAGCGGCGGAGTCTCTTCGCTTTTCATCCATTGTTTGAGAGCTCCGCTTTCAGTCGACTGTGTGAGATTCTGCTGTATCTATCTATATAAGATTATTCCCTGCGACGCCGCCTACGGTAATTTTCTCGTTCAACGTGAAACGCTTTGTGTGCCGTTGATTCATCTGGCGTTGAGATATCAATGGCTCTGATATTATAACTAACGGGATGTGATCAAAATACAAACCCCTATATATTCTACAAACTACAAACTTTCATCCTAGTTGTTAATTATCACAAATCTATGATTAATAATGTGCTGAATTTTTATATCAACGGATTTCAACTATTCTATCAACAGAGGTATAAATGAAAATTGAATTTTTTACATCAGTTATATGCATCCCTAATTTCACTCCAACCTTCCATATTATTAATAATTAATAATGATACTAACGTAAATGATTCAGCCGTATACAGTCAATATATTAGTCCCTAATTTATCTCCAATCTTCCAAACTACCAATATTCATATTTATGGAGAACAAATTTCATTCAGTCTGAACAATTATTCAAGACACATTTTGACCTACTGGCAATTCATGTTGCTTTAGCTTTGACACACTTTTTCTTCCAGAATATTTTTTCCATTGATTACGAATGTCAACAAAAATATGTATATTGTTGTCTACATCTTGTAACTATGTCAAAGTAGACCCTCAATGTCTACACTAAGTACAACACTATTTCCAATGTCTGAATAAAGTATCTACTCATTTCATGTATTCAAGTTTTCAATTTCAGTAACTCATCTCCACAATTGAACATCTTCAGTAACTCATCTCCATAATTGAACAAGAATATCAACACCGTTTCGTAGTGTAGATACCATTCACTAAACAGTCCAATATCATGTTTCCTGGATCGAAATACATTCCTAAGGAATACGGCCTCTACTCAAATGCATTTCACAAAATTGACCATTCATTACACAATCCAATACCATGTTTTTTAAATCAAAATACCATTCAGTAAGAAGACCAACACCAATACGTTCCACAAAAATGTCAACAAAATTTCAACAACTTAGTGTCTTTTTTTATCTAACTTCAAAAGTAAATGCTAATATCCAAAAACTAACATGTAGATTTCAAAAACAAATAGTCAATTCCTAAGCAAATCAAACCAATTTGCATTTCTTCTTTGCTGGTTCGTTGTTTTCCTCGTTGTTAGGGAGCTTTGCTCAACAAACCATTCACCTGTCTCGCATAAACTGTCCTGAAGTCAAGGGTCACGTTGATGTAAATGTTCATCATGTGCGTGAATTTTTCTCCGGCAGTGTTGAGCTGAGCAAGAAACATGATCTTGCAATACTAAAAACACCCACCTCCAATTCCGACAATATAATGTCTGTCACCATCTTTGATTCCAACACCTTCATCTGCATACAAAAAACATCCACCTTCTCGTCAAGTGGTATAGTTTCTAGATACCTATCTAATGCTTGTCATTCTGCCAGATCGCTCAAATTCAATTTCCACAAAGGGGAAACCTAAAACAAGTTCAACATATTTAGCCTCGATCTCAACTTCAGCACTGTTAGGCAGTTTTAGAGTGCACCTTAGGTGGTCAAAATGTTTCAGCAGCCAATAGGCTAAAGTCGTTGGAATAGACACCACATCATACTCTAAAAAACCTCTGAATCCTAGCTCCCTAACTGCAGTTTTCTTCCTGTCCGTTTGAGATTCCAGGATGCACAAGAAAAACCTTCTTGTTCTCTTAATCCTAAGGTTAGATTTCTTGACTGGTTTAGGCTCTCGACCACTTTCCTTTTTGTTTGTTTCCCAGCTGATCTTGTTCGATTTGCACTGATCTCACCAACAACAACGGCTTTACCTATGTCAACAGATATAACAATGTCAAATCACAAATTCCAACAGATAAAAAATATCAATAAGCAATGTCAATGAGAACACCAACAAAACCAAAAACAATCTCAACAAACCATAAATGTCAACAACAAAATTCATCATCTAATCCCCAAACATTAATCACAAATTATGACATCCCTAACCTGAAACATGTATCATTTTGCATAATGATATATTTTTATTTATCTTTGCATAATTATATTATTAGTTGTATAAGTATTATATATATGATATTTATATATTTATATATGTTACATAATTGTACTTATAAAAACTTTCAAGAATACATATCTTAGACAATTAAATATTAAATGGTTAATATATGTATGTGCATGTGTAATAATGTGTGTGTGCGCATAGGAGTATTTTTGTGTATGAAAGTTATTCATGATGGTAGTGATTCTAAATAAATGTTATATAAATAAATTGAGTAAAGCTAGTATAACTGTGCTGCATGCACGTGTACACTATTTAAAAAGGCCATTAATCTTTTGAGACAAATGTCAATTAGAAGAAAATATATAGCATGCATGGGTGGTATTTATCTAAATTATTTTAGAGTCTATATAGTAGGCGGTAGTTTAAAATAAAATGGGCGATAGCCCTTTAGATATATATATATATATATAAATACGTATGAGTAAAGGAAAAATAGAAGGGAAAAAAAAGAAGAGAATAATAAATTGTATGGTTTCATATTTTATCGATTAGGAAGGTTGAGAATAAGAATAAGAATAAGAATAAGAGAACAAAAGGGAGTGTAACAAACTGATGTCGAGTTAGTTTTGCGGAAAAAAAAAGGATCGCATAGCATCAGAGCATATCAGGTGTGTATGAATCACACTTTTAATTTTACATATTTTATATGCTTGATTGCTATGTATTAAATTGGAGTGAATATTTAAATTATATAATATAAGCCTGAAATGGTCATATGTTATTTGATATTGATGTTGTAAATGATGTGGATATGTGATTTGTGCAATGAATGTGTTTATCTATAGTATTAGAGTTATTGGTGGAATATATGGATTTGTAATTGGTGCAATGGATATGTTTTGATGCGTGGTATTGGAATTATTTGAATCATAGAATTAAAGAGGATATCTGACGGTCTTGCCCTGGGTCTGATGTCAATGATAATGAAAATAGACCTACGGGTCATATACAATGAAATGGACCTACGGGTCAAAGAAAATATGCAAAGAGGGACATTCGTGGAAATGTCAAATCAAAGATGGACCTTCGTGGAAAGGTCAAATAATAAAAAGGGACCTGCAGGTCGTATGCAATGGAAATCTCGGGCAGATACTAGGCTTGACCAGTCACAAAATAATAAACTGAACAGAGTGGCATATTCATATGTACATGAAATTGTTTTTAATATTTGTTGATTATTGTTATATATATTGGTTAAAGAATATGTTTGATTTTGGGATGTGGAATTAAAGGTAAGATTTATATGCATTGAGTTGTGGCTCATATAAACCACTAATATTTTTCAGGAATAAGATATCAATGATTCGTGGGTTGATGTGAGTTACAGTTATTATAAGGGTCGGCGGCTGACGCATTTTGACAACTTCTCTTCCTCATCATTTTTGCAGAGGGTCCCACTATGGTTTAGAATGTTTTGGAATATGTACTTGATAAATGTTGGTTTTTGAAATTATAAAATGTGCGTTTCATTTACTTGGAGTGTGGATTATTTGTTTTAAAATTTTGAATTTATTTATAGTAAGTGCATACGTCATAAGGGTTTGAGGTCATAAGGGTTTGAGGTGTGACACAAATGTCAACAGATAGACTATAATATCAATACCAAACGTTGTGAAATATCAATGAGAACAACAATAAAACCAAAAACAATCTCAATAAACCATAAATGTCAACAACCATCATATTTCAGCCTTTAAATGTCAATCAGAAATGTTATAACAAAAACATCAACACCAAACCGTTGTAAAATATCACTAAGCAATGTCAATTAGAACAGACAAATGTCAATATGTCAAAATGTCAACAGACCTCCAAAGGCACCCACAAAATATCAGTCTAAAATTTCAAATGCAATTCACAATGTCAACAAACTTGCATCACCAAAATTTCAACACCTCAACAAATGTCATCGTATGATGTTAAAATTTCAGTACAATGTCAAAAGCAAAATGCAGAATATCAACAAACTAACTGTTAAATATCCTCTTTAATCCCATGATTCAAATGATTCCAATATGATACATCAAACATTTCATTGCACCAATTACATAACCATATATTCCATCAATTAATTCCAATACTATAGATAAATATATCCATTGCACAAATCACATATCCATATCACATTTCACCATCAATATCAAATAACACATAACCATTTAGTCTCATATCATATAATTCAAATATTCACTCCAAATTAACACATAGCAATCAATCACATAAAATATATAAAATTTAAAATGTGATTTATACACACCTGATTAAGATAGGTAAATTTATTGAACTCCTGATTCCGACTCTAGTTTCTTTTCTTCTTCTAATATTTCTCTCGTCTTCCTCTGCTAACTATTATCCTTCTCCTCTTTTCCTTTCTTTTCCTTTTTTCCTTCTTCCTTTTTTCAAGCTCACTGACTACGTGTATATATATAAACATTATATATAAATATGCAAGGACGGTTACCAAAAAGAATAATAACTCTAATGGTAAAGAATAAAATAAATATCAACATGCATGTTGTATATACTTCCTCCGTCCCACTTAAGATGACACGTTTTCTTTTTTAGTTTGTCCCAACTAAGATGACACATTTCCTTTTTTGGTAACTTTCTCTCTTTAATTAATACACTCAACCACTTTTTCTCACTCCTATTAAAGCATTCATCCTTCTTTATCTCTCTACTTTAATACTTACACCATCCTCTTTCTCTCTTCAAATAAACACTTTAACCAATAACTCCTAAAATCCTGTGCCGACTAAGTAATGTGTCATTTTAGCCGGGATGGAGGGAGTAGCTTATTTCTTCGACATTTGTCATGCAAGATTAGTGGCTCTGTTAACACTGAACACGTACATACTAACACATTTATATATTTCAAGCTATGTTACTACCATTATTTATATTATATTGATTTAAGATTACTATCATTTCCTATATAGTAATATATATATATGTACGTACATATTTAGTAGTACAATATGGTACACATGCACACACATTTACATAATTATTGTGTGTATATATGTACTAATTTATACTATAATACTATATATATACATCTATTTAGTAATTTTCCGTAAATTAAAATTATCTATATATTCAATTATAGTGAGTCGATCATAACCATAAATATATTCTCTATGATACACTCATGTCTCTGTAGTATAAGCGACAATAAAATATGTCATGACAATATAATATGGTAGTATGCAAAATAATGCAGGTTTTGGGTTAGGGATGTCACACTAACATCACTAACATTTCAGCACCTCAACAACACAAAAAATTTCAATGCAAAATGTATGGAAACTGAATTTAAAAAGTAACAACAAACACGAACAATCTAAGAAAAAGAGCAGAAACTACGGTTCACAAATCAGAAATAAAGCTTTTAACAACATCTTGAATTCTCGCATAAAATAAGTATGGCAAGTTCAGGAATACATGAGTTCGGACGAAACGAACAAATAATGAATGGGAGCTGAAATTAATTGTAAATTTTTTTAATGGAAAACTAGGTTTTTACCCACATAATCAGAAAATTCATGAAAGTCTTTCAAAATTGGAAAAGGATCGGCATGTGCTAAGGTTTTTGGCCATAAAACAAACAAAAAAACGGAATAAAATGTCAATTTTTTAGGATGGAGAATCAAACAACTAGCCAGAACAAAAATGTCACCACGATTGAAAACTAGGGCTTTGGCCGGAAATATGACCTTTCGTTGATAACTTGCACAAGTTGTCGCTGACCGAAACTCATGACACCGCTGCTTTAGAGATTATCACCGCGATTCCGATACGACCCCGCCGCCTTTGGAATGATGAACGAAGAGAGAGATGAAGCTGATTAATTACGTGAATAATAGAAGAGAGAGACCGACGCATTTATCGGGATTACATAATCTCACCATAATTAAGGATTTCAACTAATTCGTTCAGTCTCTAAAATACCCTTTATTGACCGATTTATAGGAAGCATTGACATTTTAACCAAATACTAGATTAACCGTTGATTAATTAATAATAGTGGATAGGATTAAAGTTTGTATAGTTTGTAGATAGAGAGGTTTGTAGATTATCATGACCTTCTGACTATATATGTGTCGGTAATCGCTATACTTAAACAAAAATCGCTGAGAAGTTGTTGCGCTTTCACAAAGTCATTGTTCGTTGACTGTGTATGTATGTAAATTTTTACTATCAATCAGTATATTTGAATTATGTTCTAGTTTGAGAAGAGTTATGCAGAATATTTGTGTTGTTCGAATGAGTGTTTTTCTGATTGCCCTTGAATAAATGGCATTTTGCTAAATTAAGAAAGGGCGATGCGACAAATACCTTCATCCTATTCTTGTAGTAGGTATGAGGACGTTACGTGATCGTCCGACTGCCATGCATATGTGGTCATGCCTTTTGAGATATGGTGACAGAGAGAATTTTTTTATTGCTCTTTAAATTTGATCGAATGAGTGTTCCGGAACATCGGCTCTAAACTTTTGTTAAGCAAGAAAACGACTTTCGCGCTAACACGCTCGGCCATTGCTTGTTGGAAGCCTTTAGCCCTAGTGACATCAGATGATGCTCGGCTTTTTAAAAAGGTAGTTGGTTCATTTGGAAAGGAGATTTCAGTTTATTTTTAGAAGGAGAAAAGGTAATCTCGGAAAGGAATCATGGCCCAGATTATAGTAATGGCTAAGACCGTTGGGGAGTTTAGTTTGACAGATGGCATGCACATAGGAGCTACGTGTATGCCTATGCTGATTGGATGACAACCTCCACAAGTGGATGCGGTCAATTTTAAACACGGATGCTTCCATTGAAAGGGATCTTGGGACTATCTTTTGGTGGAGGGCTTTTTCGAAAACTAAAGATAGAGTGATAGCTTTGTTTGGGTATCGATGATTACGAGCAGATTCGTGATCTCAACTAATTGTCATTCCTTAGTACTCCCTCCGTTTCTTTATAGTTGAGTCATTTTTCCATTTCGGCAAGTTTCTTCATAGTTGAGTCATTTCCATATATAGTAACTTTTCTCTCTTTTTTACTTTACTCTCTCTTACTTTTTCTCTCTACTTTATTCACTTTATACTTTATTCTCTTAACTTTTCATCTCTCTTACTTTTTTTTTATCTATTTATTTAACACACCCAACACTCATTTCTAAAACTCTGTGCCGAAAAGTTCCGCCTCAACTATGAAGAAACGGAGTGGGTGGCATCCTTCAAGATTTTGATTCAATTGTTCGACGTGTGCACAAAAAAAGGCAACTTTGCAATAGATTTTTATTTTTGTCACATTTTACTTATAGCTTTTATAGAGTTTTTAGAGACTCTGCCTTTAGGGTTAAGTAGTTGGTTAATCTATGATAGTATAGGTGTTTCTTACCTTCGTTAGTTAGTGTTAGTTTTCAGATTTTACTAGCTTTTCTTTACCAAAAGAAAGAATGAGTTTATTAAGTCTTATTAATAATCTCATTCTTTAGAATATGTTTTACGTTCATAAGTTTGTGTTAGTCTTTAGGCTTTACGTGCTTTTTTTTTAATGAGTTTATTAATTGTCTAATTAAATCTATTTGTTAGCAAAGTATTAAATAATTATATTGATTTAAAAATTTATGAAACTTATAGGTATATCTGGCTTGAGCAAATTCATTTAATTCAATAATTTTAGTTTATAAATTTTTGAATATTGATGTGGATGCTAACAAGGATGAATCTGGGAAAATTGTTCAATTATGTTATGATTATATATTTTCTTTTAAATATCAAATTTCACAAATAATAATGTATGAAAAAAAATAAACCGTGAATTAAATCAAATCAAATCATAATGTAATTTGATTTAGGATTTAAATCAAATTGTGAACACACTTAAGTTGGCAAGTTAAATTGAAAAGTTGTAGTACTGATAAAATCAAATTGCTCAAATAAATATCGCCCCAAATAATTGAGAAAACATATGCGGTTAATATGGGGGCCCTTATTTTTCAAAGATAAATTGACCCCTGCATTATTTGCAATACATAGAGTGATGAAAAAAAGATAATGATAAGCGACAGTTTTCAAAACATAAATATACAATTGCACCCACCAACTAGTACTAGTATAATGAATGAAGATTCTATGTAAATTGTGATTTAGATAAGTTTTTGCTATGATAAAAAAAAGTTACAAAAAATCATCGACAAACTCAATCTACAGTATTATTGCCTTTGAATATGACTAAAGCCTAAATTATATTCATGGATTCTATGATCATTTTTATTGCCTTTGCAAGAATAGATAGAATGAGGGCGGTAGACCGTAGATGTTAACATATGATTTTGAAAGCAATCGAAAGCTACTATATGTTTGGTCCAAATCATGTCTATAGACTATAGTTGTTCACCTGCAACGTATATAAATATTATTAACTGGATATTATCTATAGAGAATAAAATAGATCATCCAATCACATTTTTTTGTATCTTACACAATAAATTAAACCTATACATATATCAAATTACGAAATTGTCCATATAGAATGAAACAAATAAGAATGGTATGGATTTATCAATGTTTGTAAGAATATGGACTTTCATACATAATAATAATAATAATAATAATAATAATAATAATAATAAAGTATTTTTTGAATTACAACTCACATGAACATCTAAGATAACATATAATTAGAGAGAAAGCATCTTACAAAATTACGACTATATTATAATTTTATAGATCATGCAAGTCATTTGTCGATTATCAAATGAAATTGTTGTTCTATCCTACTAATAGTTACAGTAAATCGAACATATTTATTTTGGTATATACCAGAAATTTTGGTTATTTTGGGGTGCACATATTCATTTGTTTCTTTTTTATCCTTTCTTTAGTAATAGCTGCATAGAATACCAGATATAAAGGCTAGGTGGATATGTAATGTTTTTTATATCAATTGCCTTCTCATTTCCATTGCTCATTATTGAAGTGTCTGGGACAAAAAAAGTTCATATAATTAATAATAATACCTTCAAGCCTGTCCAATCAAGATAGTCATCAACAAAAAAACATATTGCCACCTAATACTATTTCATTTCAATCCATAACTTGTACAGTTGTACTAGAAAATATTGAAATCTGTAGATTTCGCATCAACTTAGAAGATCAAATGGATGTAAAGCTCCCACTCTTCAGCCTCATCATTCTACTGGTAAATGTTTCAACTCCAAATTTCAACACAAAATCTGGTCCATTTCATGTAAACAAACTGTGATAAATTTGGCAGGCAGCTATTAATGGAAATGGATTGCAAAAAATGGATATGAAAATTGAGCAAGTTCATTCATCACCCCACATGCATCACCACATGGATCCTTCAGTCATCGTCTTCTTCTTCGTGGAGGATCTCACGGTAGGAAACACCATTCCCATCTACTTCCCGAGCAGAGGACTGGACTCTGTCTCTGCTCATTTGCTCCCAAAAGAGGAAGCCGATTCCATTCCCTTCTCATCCGACCAACTCAACCACCTCCTTGAGGTCTACTCTTTCCCCCGGGGCTCGCCTCAAGCCACTGCCATGGAGGATACCCTCCGCCAGTGTGAGACGAAGCCCATCAAGGGTGAGACTAAGACCTGCCCGACATCTTGGGGTTCGATGCTTGATTTTGCTTCTAGCATCATTGGCTCAGGGACCGAGATCAAGATTCTGTCAACCACTCACATCACACCATCCAGTGCCGTTCTACAGAAGTACAAGATCATAGGGGTCAAGGAATATCCGGCTTCGAAGGTTGTGGCATGCCATACGATGCCTTACCCTTATGCTGTTTTCTACTGCCATTACCAAGAGAGCCAGAGCAGGGTGTTTAATGTTTCACTTACCGGAGAGAATGGAGACCGGGTAGAAGCAGTTGCAGTCTGCCATATGGATACGTCGCAGTGGAGCCGCAACCATGTCTCCTTCAAGGTGCTCGGAATTCAGCCAGGCTCCTCCCCAGTGTGCCATTTCTTTCCAGCTGATAACTTTGTCTGTGTTCCTTCGGCTGCTTTGATGCAGCAGGCTTGAGCTTGAGCTGCTTAGTCATATGTACTTTTGTTATTCAGTTTATGTAATGATCTTCAATAAAATTGCTGGAATAATCCGAGATAGAACATGTGTCCTCATATTTCTGGAGAAAACTACTAATGCAACACAAATAGCGGCATAATTTCAATGAATTCAATCTCATCTATTGATCAAAAGGAAGATAAATTGATTTCATCTGTATTGAATTGTAACATATCTCTGCAAAACTTAGGGTCAATGAAGGTACAAGCTCTAGTACAAGTCGGAAAGTTTTAGTTGTAGAAATACAATCTGCATCACGACTCAGTGGAAGTCTTGTTTTTCCTCGACCTCTTCCGTTTCCTGTTTCTTGCGCTATTATCACCATCTCCTTCCTGCAACCGAACTGTACTTCTCATCTGATCAATGACATAACAGAGTCGTTAGTAAATAACAGAATACACCCAAATATATTTTGGAATTATTGGTTGTATATACTATCAATCATAATCCTGCTAAAAGTTGCAGCTAGAAACTCATTGGGTTGATACATGTATTTGAAAAAAGGAACCGATTGACTATATGCCAAGTTTCCTTTGGACTTGATTGAAGTTCAATTGCTCACACAGTTGATTAGACTCGAGTGAAATCAACGATATGCTAATTATCATTTCCAAACTCCAAATAAAACTAAGTCTATTACCATGTTTAGGTAGAAAAAAAAAAGCAACATTGATATAATTATAGTACTTCCCAGTGGATTATTAGCAGGCAAAGTGCATTTTAAATGGACCTTTTCTGAAGCAGTATCTGTATTTCCTTGTTTCTTTTTCTTCTTGCATGATAGAGGATTTGGGCCCTGGACAAGACAACAATATTGCATAATCAAGGTATTCATTAGACAATACTTAGCATTGTTGTCACTGAGATATACTCCATATACTATATAAGAAAGCAAGAGTGAGACTCCAAATAACTAACCTTAGCTCTCTTCCGCTTGAATTGAGCTTTATCGGCTTTATCGATTCTAGTCATCTTAACATCTCTCCTGGGAATCAGTGTCTCTAAACTCTGTTCTTCTTCTGTTTCAGAAGAAGTCCTTCCTTCATCATTAGCTACTTTTTTCTTCTTTAACTTTAGCATCTTCAACTCCAACTCAGTCATACGTGACCGTTCCTCTTCAGCAGCCTTTGCAGTCTCTTGCTGAAAAGCTGATGGGCGTTCGAGAAAGAGCGCATTTCTGAGAGCATATACTAGAGGCACACCTGGAATCTGCCCGCTAAAAGTTAGCGAACAGCAGTTTGGAAGTACGTATGACTAAGACAAAGTCGAATATTCATATGTAGCATTTAAGATAAGGAGATGTTTACTTCTTGAGACACGTTCATAACATTAAAAAATTATTTCATGATTATTCTAAAATTGAAATAGGAACCTGTTGAAACTTTTTCCTCAGCTCCGCATCCTGTGTGGCGACAAAGAAATGCTCAGTGTTTTTTTCTCCAATAACTTCTGTTATGCATGCTATAGCACTCTTCCGCTTTTCATGATCACATCTATAAAACAGAAACATTACCATTAATAGACAAAGTTCAGACAGTTTGCAAGACACTCTCTTTCCAGGTTACAATCTATATATGTTAAAGGATGATTAATAGTTCATGTGAATGAATTGACTCTAAGAGCAACCAATAGGTTCTAATAGTGGGATGAGTAAATAAGGTAAATTATTCAAAGGGAAGAGATCTATGACACAACTAATAACCCTTTAATCCTTTTTTGGATAGTTTCTTAATTAAAATCGCCTAGCCATATGAAGCTTGTCATAGTACTTAGCAACATTGTCACACAATGACTGGAATACAGTACCATACTCAATCAAATTCCCTATCTAGCTTATAACGCCCAGAGCCTTTAATATGTATTACAATTATGCAACTATAGTCCATCTTAATCTAGGATCAACCAAGCAACCAGAGAAAACTCAAAAAGAAAAGAGAACAAACACTGGATTTAAATGCCATCGGCAAATTCAAATGGTGATTGGTGAACTGGTGATTTCAATGTGAGGCTGTCCTCAACTTGAGATAGCATGTCTAAGTATATCAAGTTTATACTTTTTTTTATCATTTCCACATATCTTCAATTTATCAAAGTAAAACCACGGCCCTTATTGTTCTTTGACTATGTCCCAATGTTATCAATCTCGTATGGCGGCTTATGGCGGTTCGCCTAAAAACCGCCGCAGGGATATGGCGTATTAGTATGGCGGATATGGCGGTCAATAATTAAATTAATAAAGTAATACTTATATATTTATATATAATTCAAAAATTAGAAAAAAAAAATATCATCTAAAACTCTTAAAACAATTAATAAAGCATAAAATACAACTCTAACATCCATGTTTCTTGCATAATGCCCCATTCCTAAATGGGGTACACACGCAATGTTGTCAAATGGCGGATATGGCGGTGCTATGGTCCTATGGCGTTTCCACCACCGAACACCATGCCATAGCACCATGGCGCCGCCATATCCACTATTTGATAACATTGCTACGTCCAGACGTGTTTATCTCGTTCTCGTCACCATTAGCTCTTAAGGACACGAGCACACTCAAGATTGGAGATAATTCGTTTTCATCTCCACAATTTTGGCATTAACCCTTCTTAAACATATACTCCTTACCAATTGGCATAGTTCCGAATTTTATGACCATTAATTGAATGATACTAAGGATAGCATAAAAGAAAGCATAAATATTGAAAAAACAAACCTTGCAACCATCAGGCTACGCGCAGCATCGACCGAGTCAGAGTAAGAGCTACCGAGGCTTTTCAACTCTGCAACAACACATCTGCACCAAGTGAATTAAAAAAGCCCTTTGTTAACCAAATCAATATATTAAGCTCACAATTCGCGGTCAGATAAAGCATTGAAAAGAAACGCCGCATAGCGACAATCAAGGCATTGGCAAAACCTGGTGGTGAATATTTTGACGGGAGCACCAAGGATATTTGTCAATGCGGTATCAGCTGGAGCAATTCCATTTGCTATAAGATGGTGCACGAAGGTCCCGTCGCATAGCACTTTGAAAGGCTCCCGAAATCCGAAGCAGGACGTGAAAAATCGCACAGCTTTGCGGTGCCGCTTTTGCTTGGTGAACCTCATTCCAACCTATTAACTTAACAAACAGAATAAGGCGACGCTGGAGATAGAGGAGATGGAGAAAAAAGGATGGAGAATTTTCTAGGGCTTTTTCGCTCTCTCTTTTTTCGATATTAATATAGATAGCCCACAACTTAGTTTCTGTAAAAATTTAGCTATAAATAATCAATATTATATCTCATGGTTAAATACTCTCTCCGTCCCAGATAATTCGATCCAATATTCCATTTCAGGTCGTCCCGCATAATTTGTCCTATTTCACTTTTACCATTTTTGGCAGTGGACCCATATTCCACTAACTCATTTTTACTCACATTTTATTATAAAATTAATACTTTAAAATTAGGACCCACATCCCATCAACTTTTTCAACTCACTTTCCATTAGATTTCTTAAAACCCGTGTCGAGTCAAAGTGTCCCAAATTATCTGAGACGGAGAGAGTATATATTTGTGTTTAAATCACGAGATTGAATTTCGCGATTCAATTCTAATGAATAATTATGTAATAATAACTCATAGACACCCCTCTAATTAAATAAATCTCACAATTCAACCTAAACTACATCTCATTATTATTTTATCAAATAACTACATATTGTGTATATAGAGATAAATACTGGAGTATACGTTTTCACACATATCTAAAATAAATTTCTAACATATTCCACTAAATCATGGTTTTAATATTGAAAATGTCAAATATTTTTGAAAAATATAAATATATAATTTGAATAATGGTAGTATTTATTAGAATCATAGGTAGTACATTATAAAAAATCAAACTTACTAAAAAATGTCAATATAGTGTTTCGAAAATATCAACACAATGCTTTAAGAATGTTAACTCAATGCTTAGATTGACATTTTACATGTATTATATTGACATATTTTATATATTATATTGACATTTCTGCGGTACGAAAAAACTAAAAAAAAAAATTAATTTTTTTTTCGAATTTTGACGTCAGAACATATGCATGTAGTATATGGTTGGAATCCTTACAAAATTATCTTTAATTTGATATCTGTTACATGAATTTAAAGTTTTGGAATTTCTTTTAAAAGTTAATTATAACTAATTGTAGTTAATTGACATTAATACCCCTATTAATATTTTTTAGAATTAATTTTATGGCCTTATTGACGTTTTCTGTTGATCATATTGACATTTCGGAGTTGATGATCTAGGCCTTTAATTTGAATATCTAATAGCTATTATTTAGTTGTAGTTAGCAATTAAGTATTGAGTTAGCAATATAACACTCCACTATTTATCAATATTATCATTATATAATTAACGTATTCTCTTGTCAAAGTTGGAAACAAATTATAACAAACTCATAATTTAGTATTCCCAATTTTATTTTAATAAAAATAAAAAATTCACAATATTTTTATAAAATATGTCATTATATACATTTATTATTAAATATAGTTGTCATTTTAAAGAAATACACATTAGAAATTAAAGCAAAATTTACATCAGTAATAAATACAAATAATAGTGTAAAAATAAAGGAATATAGGGTCATGATAAACAAACTACGGCAATGTAAAAATAGAGAATTGCATGTGAAATTTTATTATGATCACATATAGCATAACCAAACTCGAAGACTGCGTAAACTATCAAGTCTACAAATTTTGTTGATCCATTTTTCATTCGTGCTTGAAGTACATCTTCAATCTTTCAAAGCTTGCGGCTTCAATTGTTCGGAATGAACACAACGAGGATGATATATAATGACATTAGGTTTGGTCTCGAAGTTTCTAACAAAACGATCCAAATCTATGGAATCAGAGGTCGGGTTTGGACTCATCAAATCGCGCATTGTCTTAGGCATATCCTCATCACTCATCGTACTCTTCCAGTATTCTTCGGGGCCTCTTCTTGCACCGTCCACACAAACAAGCTGCAAAAATATACTCATTAGAACAAATTTAAGAAGAAATTGAAATGAACAAGAAACAGTAGAGTTTCGATTTTAAAAAACAATAACAACAACTAGTACGATACACTACCAATACGAGGAAGAAAAGAAGCAACGATGAGAAGTGTCCGGTTTTCATCTTGAGTTGCTAATGTTACAACCTCTGACTTAGTATTTATAGTTTGATTCATATAGCTGTGAGTACTGTTTTTGGTAAGGAGAGATAATGATTCTATAATGAAAATCACACCTTAGGAGGCTGTGAACCTTTGAAAAAAATAGTGCTGGCTAAGTCATGTTCCAAAACATACAATTGCAGTTTTATTTCCTAAATTATCTAGTGGTTACAGTGTATATCACTTATATTGCAGAAATGATGTGATATATATAAATTTCATGGGACTGATATGAAATATCCAGATTGTAATATCATTTTTTCAAAATTAAAAGGGTACACACCTGAGATGTGTTGTTTAATTAAAATGACAAGAGGTAACAATAAAATTATAATTATCACGTTTCTCAAGTTATGTGATGGTTATAAATTATAATTGGGAGTTTAACTAATCCATTTGAAGCATGAGTGTCAAACTTGAAAGTTAATTTAGATAGATTTTATTCACTCCCTTAATCATGTGTATATGTTTCTTTTGGCCACGCTTCCAATTCAACTATTACAAAGATATGGGCAAATGTTGGGATTCGGAGTATATATTAGATATGTTCAATGAATAATCAAGAGGTGTGTAACAAACTTGAATATATATATTATCTTCTAATATGAAAAAAGGTTTAATTATAATTCAGCCTTTTGGATCATAATAAATTCAAGCTTGAGCTGCATGCGGAGTACATAGCAAGCTTGTAAAATACTCCCTCTGTCCCATTAGAAATGAAACGTTTGCTTTTTTACACATGTTTTGAAAAAATAATAATAAATAGTTAAAGTGGAGAAAAAATTAAGTAAAAAAGAGAATAATATAAAGGGGACTCTCCTCTACATTATTCTCCCTCTTACTTTATTTTTTCACCACTTTAGTTATTTATTATAATTTTTCCAAAATAAGTGCGCAAAAGTAAACGTTGCATTTAAATGGGACGGAGGGAATATTTAACTTAATTTATCTAGCTCGAATAAACGCATATTTAATAAACTAAGCTGGAATTAAATTTGATTATATTCCTACGCAAACTTGGGCGAATATAATACTACTGGTTAAGATCCTTTCTGATCACAATTAACCATATAAAAATACAAGTGCTTTTAATTTTTTACTTTACATTCAAAACCCCTCCTTTCGTTTATTTAATATTTTAGGGGAAAAAATTAGATTTGACCTATATATATGCATAATTACTAAACTGGTTGGATTTTTATTGACTAAAAAGAAAAGCAAAAATCTGCTTTTGAGATCATGAAGATTTTTGAGCTTTGCTATTAATTCATAAGTCAAGCTCCAAATCATGTTACTACATAAGTAATAGTATAAGCTCTGTTTAGTGGAGTTATAGTAAATGTATAGACTTAATACTTACTTAAATAATGTTGAGTTTTCCATATTCCTTCAAGTTCTGTATTTAATCATCATAGAAGATTAAGATACAGTGTTTATACCGAGCACCAATCTATGACCACTTCATGGCAAGCAATATGATTTATGCGAGCACAGAAATGGCGCCTAAGTCAGGCGCTTTTTTTTTTATTATTGCAGTGAAAATATGTTAAGCATATCATTATGATTTCATGGTCATGAAAATAAGGCTGGAACTTTTACATAGCTCTCTTTTAAAATTAACTTCTACATAACTCTAGTTGACTTGCAAACATTGATAATGTGGCTCCTTTTGGAGGCTCATATAAATCTCAATAATTAAAAAATAATTGTGATATATCCCATCATATGTGCATGCCAACAAATCTATATATTACAGGTCCACTCTAAAATTATGAAGCTAGATTATTAGTAATAGTTTTGCCACGTGAAACAAACTTACAATCCGTTCTTATATAAATACTAGTAATGAATTGGATTGAAATGACCATCTCCAATCATACGTCAAAAATAAGTTTTGTAGAAAACTTTTCCAACCACGTATCAAATTCAAACTCTTTTTTTAAAAAAAATTTGGAACAATACCTATGATATCGACGAGACATGTACTTAAAAAAATAATATAAAATTTAAATTTAGCGTAATTAGTTTAAGTAAAATTAGTAAATTTTGGTGTGATATATAATGGTCAGAGATATCATCCTCGAATTGTCAGCAAAATGTAGTGCATATGTTGATATTTATTGGACTAATAACATAAAAGTGGCCCAAGAATATAATTGATTGAGTCCACTTTCCTGAAACAAGTTGTGTTGATATTTATTGGACTAATTAAATTAAAGTGGCCCAGTATTAGTATAATGGACAGAGTCCACTTCACTGAAATAAGTAACGAATAAATATTTATTTAAATGAACGTTAGTAATTACAGATTTTTAAATATCCAATGCAGCTTCTGATATAATAAGACCCAACAGAAAATGTAAACGAAAAAAAAATCTACTCCCTTTTTTAAAAATCTTAAAATCCACAAGTTATGAAATAAAAAAATTTCCATATTTTTAAAATGACAAAAAAGTACTAGGATAACGAAGTAAATGAAAAAGAAATAGGTTTCGCGAAGAGAGAGTCGGGTGTTTAAAACGCGACTCTAATTGGTGAGGGTCGACACCCAAACCCCCAACACAAAACAGTATCCGTTTCTTCGCCATTTTCGTTCATCATCGGAAGGATGGTAACATCAGCAATGGCGACGCCGCTTAATATGTCGATTGCTTCTCCCCGTCGAAGATTCCCAACCTCTCAGTTGTTCCAGCCCCGGTAATTTTTTTCGCAACGCTGCTGTTCTTCTGTAATTACTCCGTATTTTTTTATTACACTGCATCGAGTGAACTAATTTTTCCCCCCTTTTCTTCATTTTCAGACCTGTAGCGTCAGCTCTTTCAAGCTCCTACGGCGATTCTTCGTCCATCGGTATGTGCTTTGCAGCCATAGTGTTGTATGATAAAAATTTAAATCTGAGTTTAGTTATGATTTTAAAGTACAATTGTGATTGCTTATTTTTTTTGGTGCTATATAGGGAGTAGTAGTTTGGCGGGATGATTCATTTTTTGCTTTACTTTTTACTCCTCGTTTATTGGGAATCCAGGAGAGTGAGTGTGGGGGATTGGAGAATGGGATGACTAAGAATGACGTTTGATATTTCCAGGGTTTTCGTGTGGACAAAACAAATTGCCTTTAAAGCTTGAACAGGGTGATTATGCTAACCTGAGGTTAGTTTTTCTATCTTTGAGATATTGTACATATTTGTTTTAGATGGATTTTGAGGTGCGTTTGATGAGTAAGATAATTCTGAAAATCTGCTCGCCGAGTTTAATCTGAATTTTTGGTCATAAGTTGTGTGTTTAATACTCTTATTAATAATAAGCATGATTGAAGAGAGAATTGCATTAGTCTCTGCCTCTTGTACTTGCATAACATGTAGAAAAGACATAATAGAAATTAGAACCACAAAATTATTGATGTATCTGAAAATGACTAAACATGCAATTACTTACTTAATCTTGGCTTTCCTGGGTATTTGAAGAAGTACACGAGTCATCACAAAGTGACGAAGTAGCTTAGTTTATGCAACCAGGTTTGTGGAAATTTATTTGTGCGCACTGTGGACACCTCGGATCATAAATGGGATAAGCTTTGTTCTTGTGTCCATACTAGCTTCATTCTGGTATTACAGTGTTTTGCATAATTCTTCTCAAGGATATACACAAACTCTGATGCCTGAAGAAAATTCTGCTTTGATGTGCTGGTGATGGTTATATAACTGTCAGGGGAAATTTTAGCTGGACGTAAATTTCTCCAAACTGTTAGGACATCTGTTCCTAGATTAAAATTTAATCATGTTGTTTATGATCCATCATTTCTAATTCAGTCCTATTTGTCTGATCTTATATTCACTTTCTATTTCATCTTTCACTTGGTCTTTCACTTGGAAATTTTCACCTAAATATTTCCTCTATCAGTAATTCTGTTATAGAAGCCAAAAAGGGAAATCCGCCAGTTATGCCAGCAGTCATGACTCCAGGAGGACCTCTGGATCTATCTACAGTTTTATTCAGAAATCGCATAATCTTCATTGGGCAGCCAATCAATTCCCAAGTAGCTCAGAGAGTGATATCTCAACTAGTGACTTTGGCCACAATTGATGAAGAATCGGATATTTTGGTACATATATAACCTTTAGATCTCACGCAGAATATATCTCAAGCATAAGACTACTGAGGCTTATCTGAATGAGCTGGTGATATATATTAACCTTTTCTTCCATTATTAGATGTATCTGAACTGCCCGGGTGGGAGTACCTACTCTGTCTTGGCAATATATGACTGCATGTCCTGGGTAAGATAGCTAATTAGATTTTGCAACTGGTTTTCCTATTTCCTCTCATGTTCAATGAATGTTGGAGTTGATGCCTATCTCACCGTGCATCTTTTGCCGTTGCTTTGAACTTTTGTAATGATAATTTTTTGCATCTAACTATTTGTTCAGATAAAGCCCAAGGTAGGAACAGTATGTTTTGGAGTAGCTGCAAGCCAAGGTGCTCTTCTTCTTGCTGGTGGTGAAAAAGGAATGCGATATTCCATGCCAAATGCTCGTATTATGATACATCAGCCCCAAAGTGGGTGCGGGGTATGAGCTTATCCTTTCATGGGTATTTATTTTGGAGAAATTTTAGGAATAGATCATCAATTGTGATATTTGAAATTGGAATGTGGAGAGTGAAACATGAAGAGGACCAGATAACATAATATTTCCATCCCAAAATATTTGTATTTATAAGCTCACAAATTATGGTGCCATATGTTTTTTTTTTGCATAGAAAAGAGAATCAATAAAATGAAGCTGTAAGCCCGTATTTTTTTCAGTGACTTACAAAGTATTATATTTTATCCACTAGTTTGGGCTACTCGTGATTATCAAGATTTAGTTGATGTTGACTTTAGGTTGATCTTGTGCTCTAGTTGGCATTAACACTTATCAGAGCATTCTGTCCAGTAATATGCCCTCTTTTAGACCACCACTGGCCATAAAATAGGCAGCATTGGATGCCCTGTGAATCATCAATCATGAGAAAATTTTGAACTCAGTAACACTAGCATGATGGAAATTTTATGATTTTATATTGAGCTGTGTTCAATCCAGTTAACTTTCTTCTTGATATTTTTTATTTATTAATATGTTAATTTGAGCTGACCTGCTAGTTCTGATTGTAGGGCCATGTGGAAGATGTAAGGCGCCAAGTAAATGAAGCAGTTCAATCTCGCCATGTAAACACTTCTGCCTCTTTCTAACATTTTTAATACGGAGTATGTTTCTAGATTATATACTACTCCCTCCGTCCCATAGAAATAGGCCATTTGGGATGACACGGGTTTTAATGTGTAATTGTTAAAATAAGAGAGAATGAGAAAAAGTAGTTGAAATAATGTAGTGAATGGTGGGGCCCATAAATGTTCAAGTAGTACTGCCTCCGTCCCTGAAAGTTTGTCCCATTTTTCCATTTCCGTTCGTCCCCCAAAGTTTGTCCCATTTCACTTTTTACCATTTTTGGTAGTGGACCCCATATTCCACTAACTCATTCCTACTCACATTTTATTATAAAACTAATATATAAAAGTAGGCCCCACAATCCACTAACTTTTTCAACTCACTTTCCATTACATTTCTTAAAACTCGTGCCGGGTCAAAGTGGGACAATATTTGGGGGACGAAGGTAGTAAAAGAGAAGGAGATAATGTTTCTATAAATGGATATGGATTATTTTTCTGTGGGACGGAGGGAGTATAATTTTACTGGATATTGTGAAATCTACTTCTGCATGTGTTTCTAATATATCATGTTGCTGTAAGATCTGGTGTGGTAGATGTTGCATGTTGGAATCATTCCCTAAAGTGGCTAAAATGTAAAATGGTTTGATGATACCTCTCCTCTGATATGCTTCTATAACATCAACTTTCTTTAGAACCTTACCAAAATGTATGACTTTTCATGTCCTACAAGTACCAGATAGTGTTTTCTCTAGCTAGCATCAAAATAGTGCTAGGATAATTGTATGTCTCGAGGCCATTGCGTCTTAATTTAACACTATATCTTACAAGTTGAAATAAGTTACCTGGATATTAGATGAATGTACTCAACAGTATGCAAATCACTACCTTCTGATTTAGCATGCATTATATCAGTCTAACTTTATCCTCATGACTATCGAATGCAGAAAATTGACAAAATGTATGCTGCCTTCACTGGACAATCTCTTGAGAAAGTACAACAGTACACAGAGAGAGACCGATTCTTATCTGTGTCTGAGGTGATGTTTTGCTGGCTTTTGTATGCATACTCTGTTTTCTTGAAATTTAAAAAATGTTAGTAAGAAGGTACCAACCACAAGGTGATTATGTCCAGTAAGCAGAGTGGGCGGGTGTTTGTGGATTAGAAATTAGAGGTAGCGCATCAAGTAGTAAAAAAGTAGCTGATTAAAGACCGATCTATTGAAGCAATAAGTGTCTCCATATTCCTTATACTCCAGCCATTGAAGCAATAATTGTCAGTTTATTGTTCACTTTGGATCCCTTACCTGTCTTACTCATTTGCAGGCCATGGAGTTTGGTCTTATTGATGGGGTTTTGGAAACAGAGTACTGAACTTAGATCACTTCAGGTTTTACATCAATTGTACCATTGTAAAACAAATATCGATGGAATTATGTAGCATAATCAATATTTCTCTCATTCGATAATGTAATGCAAGAAATTATTATTCGTCCATTTTTTATTGGATTGTTCATCCTTGCTTTTGGTCAATAATAGTTGCAGCAGAAAATAGTGTTATAGGAGAGAGAAAAATAAGATATTTGATTTATAGCAGTAATACAGTTGATTGAGTAGCATTTATAGGTATCACACAATGCCTAAATAGCATACATAATTCTGAGCATTGCTGCTTATGTATATGGTGTAACAAGTATCTTATTCTTCTAAATGTCTCTGGAGGAAAATGTCACCTGAGATACACCAATTCATGTACCTGAGACAAGAGGGGTGAAAAGTCAGTATAGGAGTACCATAAATTATGTAATTTCCATAATATTGAAATGTCTTTTCAAATGACATTTTACTTGAGATACACCAGTTCAAGAATTTAACTTGCACCAGAGCACCAGTTAAGTTGGAGTACTTTTAAAATGTCATTTTGATCTTATGAAGTGTATGTATATTGGATAACATGAAAAAAATAGCGGAATTGGCTTCCAACAAATTATGGCCTCAATTTCAAAAACAATGATCCCTCTTCAAATGAGCTTTGGAGAGTTGAACTGCAAAGATTTTTCTATTAAGTTTTATACTTGCAGATAGAACATAGTAGTACTATATATATATCATCAGAAGTTGATTCATCTTGCAGATTGAAGCGGTTATACATACCGTAGTTCTGACGCACCATAGTGTACCTACGAATGGCTTTTATTAAGGCGCCATATTTCATAGACTTGAGGGGTCCCATGTGCCTGCAATAAAAAGAAAGGGATGAAAATTTTATTGTTGAATTCAAAAACAGAGATAACAAAACTGAAACTGCTTTATCCTTTTTCGCTGCAATGCAATTATGCAATAAGAGATATAATGCTACTGATTGGAATCATACTTGCTCTTTGTCCATCATTGCTCTTCCAATATGGTAGGGTATATAAATTAGGGTGGTATATGCAAATCTATTCCTTTTCAGATTGATGCAACTCAAGTATGATAATTTCTTTAATATAGGAAAATGCATTGCTGAAGAAGATTTCTCAGGTAATGATTCCAAAAAAGTGATAAAATTAACTGGGTGGATTTTCAAGAAGTGAAATGCAAACACTCACACAATCTCAGTATAACGAAGTCTCCATGCTGGAAAACCCAGGTGACATCTCACAGGTCCATAAATCAACATCAAGTCAGGTTCGGGTGCCGCATACCCTGTCTCATCAAAATTATCCCATCATACACCAGGGGGCATTATATCTCTGTATATACATTTGTACAGAAAAGTAATTAAATAATAAACAAGCAACACTAAAACAAAACACACCTATTTCTGCAAGAGCATCTGCCATATCAGACTCGGTCAACTCAGGAACCTCAGCATCAGCATTTACATAATGTTTTTTTAGAAGAAAATTTGCTGCTTTTGCAACTGCATGTTTCCCATCAGTAAAAGAAATAACTTCCAAGTTCAGGTATTTCTGCTTAACAAGTGCATCCCCGTTAGCTCCCTGCACAAAAAAACATTGATTTTCTTATTAGAGGCCAACAATTCAGAATGCCATTTCTATTTCCCGTGTAACACCCATGAAACCTAAAGTATATCACTTGCTGAAAAGATATATAAAATGAAATTATAAGAGGATGACAAATTATAAAATCTTAATGGATATCGAGTTCAAGTGAACCAATTGGTCCATATGATATGGGCATCTTAGTTGATGACCAACTGCAGAATGAGTTAGCGACCTAGAATTAAGAAAATGTAGATCGAGATCAATACATTTGGAATCACTTCACTTCTTAACCATAGAGATAGGGCATCTTTGGATCTCTTCAGCACTCCTACAGCGCAAAGAAACAGTCAATCACCATTATGCCCGGAAAGATGTAAACACAAATATTTAACATGGATCACCAATTCACGATCAGGGTTTTTACACAGTATCTTAGCCCCTGTACCTTCTGGATCATAGAGGCACACATTTCTCAATCCCATAGCCGTGAGCCATCTCAGTAGCTCAAGAACTTTCATAGTGTCAAGAGCTTCTTCACTGTCCAGAACAACAGCCAGGTACCTAACTTTACTGATGTCAAGATCTTTATATTGCTTCATGAAGCCACTGGAGATGAGGTAGCTCTCAAGCGCGTTCACCAAATCCACAGCAAAGTACCAAATGCTCACAATCAGATGCATGATAAGCCAAAGTAAGTAAAGGCCAAGGTCGCCACTCTGCAATATGTTCAGACAAAATAACACCTAAAGTTTGAGAATATATTGCCACAAAGCAAATACATTTAGATACTAAGCACAAAGGTGCAAAGCAAAGAATTTCCCAGCATCACGTGATGGCTGTTTGTTCACTTCCCCAGCCAAACCCTGGGAAATGAGCAAAAGTGTCTTGTCTTTGTTTTGAAGGTTAAGTTAGTTTGACAAGAACTAGTAAAAACAAATGAATCCTCTGTCAATTCTGGGAGCCGTACAGCACAAGGCTAACCAAATTTGTGTTTTCAAATTTTCAGTAGTTTGGCGCAATTTTATTGCTAGTAAAACAAACCTGTTACGGAAAATCTAAATTGAACTAAACCAGAAACTAACATAATCTCACACCTATACTCTATGACATGTAAAGTACTCTGAGTTGCATTTTACATTACAATAACACAAAAATATAGCAGTATAACTTCAACAATTAATTAACAGAAGTCTGCACTCACTTACCGACCATATCCTTTTGTAACCCTTCTGCATCCGATCCCCTAAATCCAAAGCTCTGCAAACATCCAAAACCAAAAATTAATCTACACCAAATTCCTCTAATAACAAAAGTACGAAAACATAAACAAAAACAAAAACATGGAACCCTATTACTACGAGCACAGGGATCACTAAAACAATTTACAAAAATCAAACAAATTCAATTTGAGAAACCACAAAATAAAAGAGGTGCTAACTTTGATTCGATCCTGCGAAGGAAGGTGGCCAGATGAACGAAATCCATGTCCAGCATATCGGAAAGCCTAGAATAAAATGGAGACAACAAAGTCTACTTAATTAATAATGCATCATATTGCGAAAATTAGAGGGAAAATAGTGAAAATTGAATCACGGAAAGCGAAAAAGTATAAAATAAGAAGAAAGAGAGAGTTGGGGTTGGGGAGAAAAAACAGGAAGAAAACAATAGGAAATGAAGTCACACGTAAATTGTGCCTGCTTCAGCAACACTTGCTCTGCATGATGAGTGAGAAATAGAGGAGAGAGACGAAGAGAGGCTTGTTTTACCTTAAATCGCAATGTGGAGTTGAATCTTATTGCTCATTTTGGGTCACAATTGCGGGCCGGGCCACACCCTATTACTTCGATTTATTTTATTTTACTATGCTACAACTACTATATAGTTTCATTTAATATTTTCTATAAATTATTATTGATTTCACAAATTCCGTAAAATTTATTATTTTATAGTACTAAACATGTTGAACTCGTAATTTGCTACTACAATTTTACATAATTACTTACATCACCGTAGATTATCAAATGCACCACCATCATCAATTTTTTATCTTAAATATAGTACAATGTGTTTAACAATTACCAAAAATCAAAAGTTGCTATTAAAACGAAATACTAGCAGTATTATTATTTCCACGACCACAATTTGCTCAAGGCCAAATAAGTAACCTGTCTATTTCAATTAACAATTCCAGAAGCTTGTTTGGGATTATCTATTTACAACACCATTGCATAAAAAATAGGCGCCACAATTTATTTCTGGATACAAACATTCACCACACTAGACATATTATGATACATTATCACCTTTTTATCAAGATTCAATCAACATAAGCCTCACACGCGGCAAAAGACAACGACGGATAGCTTACCTGACATCCTTCACCATTAAAATTTCTGGAAACTAAGATAGGCAACAATAAAATTTCTGGAAACTGGAGCATCAGCCAAATTACTTCACATATCACACATATGGCTTCTCAAAATCAGAATCACATACATCCTCTTTTGGACTTTGGTAATGGTGTTGCTCTGTCTCAAGAAAAGTGAAACAACAGTACAATATCTAAGTTTCAATGCTTCCCCAAATAACACATAGTAAGCCACAAGTATCATTGAGACCGTGTGTTTCATTCTTCATCATTTTCAGATATCACAGTATAGCCGTGACTGCCAATTTTGCCTAATTACACAGACTGGAGACTGGAACCTTCATCCTGATTAGATAACATCAGGGGCATAAATGCCTATCTTCCTACGCTGAATTCTTTTGAAAGGGCTAAGAAGAAGAATCTTGCACCAGAGGTTGGTTTCACCTACCAAGCCATAAATATAAGTTAGTACAGCTTAATCAAGTGATATACTAGAGCAATAGGGGGGAAATAATTCTGGAGATCTAATAAGTAAACCACACAATATGATGCCAATAGAGGAGATAATTGAGAGTAGAACTATGGAGAAGAGCCAATTATAACTTTATTATGAACCTCTGAACATTTCTTTACAGGTCTACCATCATGATTACACAAAAACTTGGTCCATCATAGACCTCTTACAAATATGATATGGGACCTTAATACAGAACTTACAAATATTAGTCCAATTAGACCTCTTAATTGGTAAAATCATGGTTTGAGTTTTCTTGTTTAGCTACCAAGTGTCCAAGTTATACTTTTTCACTTTGATATCAAAATAATGATAGGCATTTCACTTAGAATTGAAAGTAAAAACTCGTTCTAGTAGGACAAGATACAACTTGTATTCAGAAACAGCTCTGAAATCAGAACAGTTCAAATGACTGGAAGTACCTATTGAGCAGGATCTTCGGTAAATCTAGCATCAAAAGGAGCGGCGGAGTTAGGATGCGACGTGCCACCTCCAGCCCCAGACCCTTGTTGCAGTTCAATCACCAGCCATCTAACAGCTTTACTCATTTGCTCCAAGCGAACAGCACTGATCGGTGGAAGACCACTTGGAGCAGGCTGGCCAGGTCTAGGAGCAACAGAGCCAGTAGCCTCATCCACAAGACACTCGGACCCAATTCTTTGCTTTACAGATTCCACAAATTCTTCAGCTTGATCACAAGCAACTCGGAAAAGCTCCCAACGTTGCTTGAAATTCTCTAGTGCAGCATCAGTGGCAGGAGTTTTTTGACCACCTGAGTTCTCCTTTGCTTCCAATGTACTAGCTGCTGCAGAAATGAACTCTTGATGGGCAGTAGTCAAGGAATCCACTATATTGTCCATCCGAAGTCTGCAGAGGGAAGCCACATCAACAACTGCCTTCAATAATGGAGCATGCAATCTATCTTTTACATATACAAAAAAGATAGTTTCCTGAGAATTCACGAAAAATGCCATCCTCTACCATTTTGGTGGGAAACATCAAGAATCACTTTAGAGAATATATCATACTACTACTTATCTGCTACATATTATAAATTTTAGATTCAAATTTGATATTATAAACTGACAAAAGCACGTTTATCATGACCATTGTGCTCTACATTGTAGTTGCAAAAGCATGTCTATATTGAAGCCTTGAACTCTACAGAGATATTCAGTTCAGCACTGACAGGTCTTGTGCCTTGAGCTCTGCAAAGACTTTTTAGCTTATCAAAGAAGTTTTGGCTTACACAGGAAGTTTTAAACCTCTATAAATACCAACCCTATTCATTGATTGAAAAATCATTTTTGTAGACTTATTTTCTGTCTACCATTGTTCTCTCTTAACTTCATGTTTGTAGCTATGTTCCTCATTTTTCTTTCTTATATTGTTATCACTTTTTAGTTTGTTATCTTTTAATTTTTCAAATTTTGTTATAGTTTGTGGGTAACATGTGTTAATAAAAAATACTAGCAGACAAAGAAGCTAAGCGTACTTTTCTGGTAGACTGCACTAATCTGATGGTTGCATTCCAGAAATGGCTAGAGATTATAATGACTGCAAAGGAGAGAGCATACTACTCTAGAACACAAGGTAGCAGATAAAATCCATCTTGTTTTGATATAGCTAGTTCTAGTTCGGTTTAGCAATAAAGATGAAGATTTTGTCAAAAAATGAAAGAATGGAGCTGCAGTCGATCCAGTACAAGAATAAAAATGCAAAGTCGTTCTATTTCTCAAAAACAAAGCCAGCTATACATGTGTAAACACTACAGCAATAACAAGCCCTGAAAAATACTGGAGTCAGCAATACAGCAAAGAGATAAAGCAATATCCTACTGAAGAGAAATCTGCACAAGAATAGGAAAATTAAGAATAATCTATCTATAAAAGGAGATGGGAGATGGGAGATGGAAGATCGAAGAACTCTATTGTTCCTTGTGCAAAGAAAATGAAGCCAATGCTCTCAGCCTTAGAACTTCAACTGAGACAAGAAATAGGGGACAGACTCAGGAGCTGATCAGGCCAGCACTCAACAACTAAGATCAGCATAGAATAAAACACACAGTGGTGCATTTCAAAATAACTGTGAACTGACTATTTCAAAATATTTTTTATACTTAATTTATGTTGCAAGAGATGAGTGTGTTTACAGAAATGCTTATTCATAACAGTAAGGCTTATGGGTACCTCTGTGTTTTACAAAGAAACTAGAGCCACACAAGCTATTGAGCTCTATATAACAGGGAATCACAGCTAACTGCAATTTAACAAATACTAGTAAGATACAACTCATAAGACAAATAAAACCTAACTCAAAAGGTCAAAATAACATAAACTAAAGAATACGAGTAAGAAGAATCTGAAATAACTTATACACCATGTAGATATAAGAATAAATCTAGCCCAAGAAAAATGTCAATTAGCCATATTTGCTTAACTCCAAGCAGACAATCTATAACCTATCTAAAAAAAAGGAGAAAATTTTTTATTGAAGACAATACTAAAAATGTTTCTTTCTATTGCAGATGAGATAACAAATGAGGAGAAGCATATGAAAAATAATCTCTGAGATCTATATGCCAAAGTGCAACATAAGCTTACAAATTTATTTGTTTTACCCGTTCAAGTAACAACGTTTTAATAAGAGTTGATTTAGCTCACATGCCAAGATCGATTGATGAACTATTTCACAAACGCGAGAGACAACCACACGCACAAATAAACATAGATACAACCAAAACCAAAAGGAAACATGCAATTTCAATCGTGATCAAGCAAAATAAGAAAACTACACAAGGACCTTGACTCCTCGGGGCTGGGGCGATGCGGATGGTGGAGGTGTGAGGTGTGCAGAGAGAAGCTGGAAGAATGAGAAATGACTGATTGTGGCCGGCGACGACCGATTTATTGCGGCGGTAACAAACGGCAGTTCGACAGTGAAGAGAGAGATTGAGAAAGAGATAATAAGGAATTGAAAACTTTGTGGCTGAGTGAGATGTCGACTCAGGAGAAGGGAAGGTGGAATCTCGAGATGGAGAGGGGATGGAGATATGAGTTTCCTAGGGTTTTAAAAAAAAATCAATTCTACTGTAAAAATTACAGGCCAAGTGAGGAGTACTTGAAATTCATATAATATTAAAAAAAAGGGACGTTGATCATATGTTTAGTGCCTAATAAATAAATAAATACATGATGATAGTATGAGTATTTATTTTCAAAGACATATCCATCAATGAGGTAGAAGTTTTCATTCAGTATTTTTATCTTTTTTTAGAAGTGAACCTAATTAGATATAATTTAGAATTTTAATCACTTCTTCAGTTAGGTGTTCTTAATTATAGTACTTTCCCTTTTTTAATCATATTTGAGTTATTTTTTTATTTTTAAAAGTTTTTTTATAGTTTAATCATTTTTATATAGTAATTCTTATTCTCTTTTCTACTTTACTTTCTCTTACTTTATTTATTTTCTACTTTACTTTTTCTATATTTTTTTCCTCTCTTACTTTTTTAGCTATCTACTACTGTTATTTAGCATACTCAACATCATTTTCTTAAACTCCGTATTGAAAGATTTGCCTCAACTATGAAGGAACGGAGGGAGTAGTATAAGTTTTGGTTCATTACTAAAATAATATCTTTGAGAAAAATTACTTAGAGCATCCACATGTTAGAGTTTGTACACTATAAATCACATTTCGAGTGATTGAATACTGTAAAACTCTTATTTTATTTTCCAAGGAATAAAACATATTATTTTTGTCATAATGTTGTTATATTTTACATTTAATGGATGTTAATGCATGTTTAAATGTATAAGTTAACTTAACAAAGTCTAAGTCTTTGTTTTAGTAGACCGGTGATACGCTCGGATTTTGCACTGTTTTAAGGCCATTATTTGGTCCGTTTTTAATGTCAAAGTCACTCTACACATCCATTTTTTGCATATTTTGTCTATTTTGGTATTTTGACGTGTTTTGTGAGAAATGTGCATAATTGAGCCAAAAAAGAGAGCCAAAGCGCCAAGTTTGGAAATCTGGAGTCAGACGGCGACCGCCGCGGATGTGTGCGGCGACCGCCGGCGCCCGGCGGGCAGATCAATGCAGCGGTCCGCCTCGGAAAAATGTGCTTGGAAGAGAAGTCTCGTCCGGCGACCGCCGGAAGACGTGCGGCGGCCCGCCGCCGAGGGAACATACTCTCTGGACTCCAACGCGGCGACCGCCGGCCAAGGTGCGGCGGCCCACCGGAGAAAGGCGGCGAATTCGATAAGCCCTAGATTTGCGCTCAGATTTACCATATTTTGAAGATCTTTTCCTTCTACAACAATGAATGGTTTTCCCCTATAAATAAAACTTCAAGCTTCATCAAAAAATGAGAGAACTTCTACTTGCAAAATATTTCATAGAGATCAAGACCTAGAGTATTTCATTGGTGCAAGGAGTTGGAGAAGGATTTCAAGAACATCAAGAACGACAAGGATTCAACCTACGGGTTTTATTTGCTTTAGTTTTATGTTCAAATTGTCTTCCCTTCAATCTATGTTTTTAGCTTATTCATTTATGTGTAACTAAACTCATAGGATTATAGGGATGTGTTAGTAACGACTTTGGTTATACAAATTCCTTTTTTCTATTTAATATCCGTTTTGTTTTTACTTTGTTTCTTCCCTAAGTAATTTTGATGTTGCATGATTGAGTGACACAATTGTGTATGATTTAATATAACTTGCTTCATAACTGCGACAAAGTTCTAGCGAGTTAGATCCACTTAGTAGACGCTACAGTTAGCTCCCCTTAAAACGGCATTGTTAATTGAGAGTGAGGACTTTTCAAGGGTCTTAGAAGCTTTTTGGAGTTACGTGTTATGATTGACAACCCTAATCTTGTAATCAACGCTTGTATCGCATGAGCATAAGCTAGGTGACTCGTTCTATCAAAGTAATAACTGTGCTAAGGTATTGTAGTTGGAATTTTGTAAAACCATAACTGTGAACACACATCTTTGGGATTCCCTTATCTCTATCGTCTTTCTCCGTGTTTTATTCGTTTTTAGTTTTCCAAAAGTTTTCAAAACCCACTTGTTTTTCCGGATAGTATTTGAGTCTTAGTAGAGGATAGACACTTTGTGTTCGTCTTCCCCGTGTTCGATATCCGGTACTAACCTTTAGCTATACTATATATACTCTGTATACTTGCAGGTTTATTTAGTGCTAATAAAAAGTGCATCAACCGGTTGTGGGCGGCGTCCACTTTAAGGTAACACGGTCAATCCTAAACAAAGAAAAATAAGAATTTCACAACCTAGATGGAATTAGACTATCCATCGTGAAAGGTTGCAATGTCAGTCTGCATATTTCTAATCCTTACTGAAATAAGATGACATTGGTGTGGTAAAGCACTGAACGGATCTAACAGCAAGACTTGTCTTTATGCTATCTACTGAAAGGCGAGGTCTTGATAAATGTTTGTTTCTTAATCAATATAGGTTAGCATTGAGCATGCGGTATTGATTATGCATTACTTTGACTTATCAAATGGTGCGGGTTTTTCGTAACCCAATAATCCTGATATATTGGGTAGTGGTGATTAATATCTAACGGTGCTAGGATTGCTATTATGTTGAATCGTGCGCGAGGTGAGTCTCGTTTGATAATGTCCTTAAGAGGAGCGCGAAACAAGGCTTTATTATTCGGAACCTAGCTAGTTGGAGTTTGATCACTCTATGAATAATAAATAAGTGTTTCATGCTAAGTCCACTCTTGAAATTAATAAGAAGTTAATTAATTAAGTCTATAGCAGCCATTAATTAATTAATGGGCATTTTTATCTTAAGCGCGTGAAATGAAAATTAAAATGGAAACCCGGATTACTTATAATTTTGGATTTGGATGGGGAGAGTTCAATATTACTTCTGTAGTGGCTGCTCGTAATATTCTAATTAAAGCTTATATTAAATTGTGGGTTCAATTTAATTAGTAAAAAGTAAATTGGATGAGCCCAAATCCAAAACCTTCCATAGATCCCCGTCTGGGCCCAAAAGGAACTTAATATAAATAGGAGAATAAAGGAGACAAAAATCATAAGTTTCTACAACAAAATTTTCGTCCCCCTCTACTAAGAGTTCGAAATTCTCTCCAAATTGGAAAATGATTTCTTCTGTCTTCTTTATTTAAGTCCTAGTATTCCGGTGAGATCAGCCCACACTGATATTGGAGTACAGTTCGGGAACCAGAGAGAAGATCTGTGGTCTAGTATTCAAAACATCACGTGGAGAAGTAGCTAGCCATCATCAATTCTTTGGAGAATTAATTAGGTAGGGGTGTCGAAACGGGTAGCGGGTATTGGGTACCCGCTACCCGACGGAAACGGGTAACGGGGCGGGATCGGGTAATCAAATTTTTGGTTTTGCGGGTATCGGGTATACCCGATACCCGCTCGGGATACCCGATAATCCCGAAAATTACCCGATTTTAGTTTAGCATTTTGTAAATTTTAATTTTAATATAATTTTTAAATTATCTGGTGACTCAAACTTCAGCATATAACTTTTCTTTTTTTAAATTTTTTTTTTCCTATTAAGAGCAATTAAAGTGTGTTTTTCTATGCACAAATACTAATATATATAGTAGCATATGTAGTGCATTAATAATATACAATAGCATATGTTACACACACACATGTATTACTGCACACATATTAAATTGTGGATGTTAAGTTTCTAATGATTCATGGAATTGTATGTTATTTAGATGCATAAAATACCAATATTATAACGGATGAAGATTAATAAGTTGAGGATAATGTAAATAATAATTAAATTTTTTTTTAGAAAAAATATAAAAAAAGGTCGGGTCGGGTCGGGTACCCGCCATGTCGGGTGCGGGATACCCGACTCGGGTATCGGGTAATACCCGACACAGTGCGGGGCGGGTATCGGGACAACAATTTCGGCCAAAATCGGGTGCGGGTACCCGCGGGTACCCGTTTCAACACCCCTATAATTAGGTATTGTTTCCGCTCCGTAGAAAAACATGTTTTAGGTTTCAATATTCTTAAAGCATGATTAATTCAAGTTATGAGCATGATACATGTGAGAATTACGCGAATAGATTTTGTCTAAATAATCTGCTAAATAGATCTGATTATTATGTGATTTATTTGTTCGAATAATAATTATTAAATTATGATAACTCGACGCACGCTTCCGCTGCCAGTTCCTTCACCACAATGGGGCGGATGATAACCCGCTCGATGCATCGTCCGCCCATCGTCATCCACTGTAGCAGTGTAGCTCCGCGGCTATGCGATCTCCTTCCTTCGCACCCTATGCATCCTCTGCGGACGAGGAACCATTTTTTGCATCCTCCGCCCCGTTGCGGGGGTTAAGGAGGATAGGTCCGGACAATGCACACATTTTCTTTTCTTTTTTTTGTATTTTCTTCTATATATATAACCAATTTTTTTACTACTTCATTTCACACCTTTCACCACTCTATTCCCCATCTCAATTTCTCTCTAATTCAATAATAAATTTCGATGATTTTCCATATTTGCAAGCATAAAATATTAAAAATAAATACTGACAATAGGATTTGCCTTTAATTTGTGATGTTTTTATATTTATTCTTGCTAATTGATATATTTGCAAACATAAAAAATAAAAAAACAAATACTGAGTTAAAATTATAGGGCGGGCTATAGGGCGTCCCGCTGCAGGTGGATGGAATGGAGGATAAAATGCTGATGTGGCGGAGGATAGAGTACCCCACTGTGGATGCTCTTATATTTATAGTAATTTTAATATAAGCCTAATGTTTATTGTAACGATGGTTAGAAAAGTTTGAGAATTATTTCATGTATACTTTTTTTTTGGGAGGTCTTGCTATGGTTGCTAAGTGAATTTTAGTAATCGTTCGAGTTCTTTTAATGTTGTTTATTACAATTGTAAATCATTTTTAGCTAAATTTTTAAGAAATAATTCTTACAATTTTTCATCATTGTTGAGTTACACACTTACACATATTTAAGAATTATTCCAATAGTAGTTTTGATATTAGGGGACTCAAACAAGTGCATTAATACTTTTGGGGTACAATGAATATTACGAGTGATAAAGGGGAGATATTTAGAATAACATCGACCGTAAACTAGTTCGTATGTTTGGTAGGGTAGATAACTCAATTAGGAATGAGATTGTATGAACAATATTATCATTTTTTCATATAATTTTATCCTTATATGAGTTATTTACCCTACAAAACATATCTTAAGAGGAGTACACCATAAAGAAAGCAATGACATTATGACAATCTTAAAAAGAGTTGGCAATGTAGGTGAAGTGTCAGTGTGCCATTATCGCTATTAATAACACTTTTATTCATCGGCGGATCTAGGTGGAGTCGGGCGGGGTCGGCCGACCCCGCCGTGGGTCCATGAATACCATTGGAAAATACCACTACTCAGCATGCCGACTCTCAAAAACCCTGCCTCCGACCCCATGGTTGCCTTCTCCACATAACCGAAGCAAATAAGACAATGAAACTAAAAATTAGAGAACAAAAATGAGAAGAGATATACATATACATCATTATCGTAGATAAAAAATTGATAAGATTTCGATAAGAAATTTGGAAGAAAGAAAGAGGAGAAGTGAGAATTTTGCAGAAGAGAAGTTTGGGGAAGAAGATGCGTTGTGTTTTGAGATTCATTCGGTCTTCATTTTTGAGATTTGGGCAAAGATGTGGGGATTTGGGCTTCCACAAATTAAGTTAATTTTTTGAATCAAATTATTTTTTATGAAAATCATCACAGCTGAATAAATATATTCATTATTTATGTACATAGTACTTTAATCTTTAACAATTTTCAAATTTGGTGTTACGGATATTTAGTCTATTTAAGTCATAAAAACTACAATATAATAATTGAATACAAATTTTATTACATAATAGTTTTTTATTACTTACTCCGTCCCCAAATAATATGCACTTTGGAGAAAACACGAGTTTAAATGTAAAATTGGTAAGAGATGTAGAGAGAAAAGGTAACTAAAGTATTGTTAGTGGAGAACCGGTCTAAACTTATTAGAGAGAAGAGATTTTCCAAAATTAAAAAGTGTATATTCTGGTGGGACGGACTAAAAAAGAAAGAGTGTATATTCTTCTGGGATGAAAGAGTACAATATAAAAAGAAAGAGTACAATTTAAGTCACCCCTCCTCTATTTTATTAGGATTGGTCTTCGGTATTTGCATATTAGTACTATATACTTTGGCAAAAAAGTTAATCAACACGATAGTGTTTGTAAATTACATGACGTATCACAAATTTAAAAATACTTTAGAATACAAATAATCCGAACGCACATAAATTTGTGATATGGATATTAGTAAGAATCAACTAAAGTGTATAATGAAAAATAATAGTATTACTTAAATTTTAATGTGTTTTTTTTTTCTCAAAATATTACTCCATTTAAATATTTTTACTTTTTAAAATAATAATTATTTAAATAAATATATAATAATATATTTTTCACTATGTCCGACCCCACGAGTTTTATATCCTGGATCCGCCATTGCTTTTATTAGAATAATTATTCGGTGATTGGAACTTATTTTTTTCAAAATAACAAAAATTAAAGTTAAATAGCATGAATAATAAACAAAACTAAAATTAAATAAGCTAATAGAGCTTGTTAATAATAGAATCTTATGAATAATAAATTACTACAACTCTAAGAAAACAATCAAATAGTGATTTTTTTAATTTTTTTTAATAATCAAACATTGCAAATGAAAGTAATGCGAGTAATACGTAATATTGAAAACAAATAAA